>NC_080057.1:15800486-15887986 GCF_026212465.1 Amaranthus tricolor
CTCTGTCAACAAGTCAAATACACGAGGACGTTTTCCTAACTCATCCCCGACTCCCTCCATCATCTCATCAACACGACCCATATCCTCATCGACATTCTCTTCATCTGTCTCATACCCATCAACACGATCTACTACATCCTCATTGACATCGGCCACACTATTGACATCCTCAACACCACTTTTTTCCTTGTAAACTCCCTCCTCACCATGCCAAACCCAAACATGATATTGAGGCCTAAACCCACGTCGAAGTATGTGCTCCCTAAGGATATGAACACTATCTACCTTTGATACATTGCCACAATTGATACATGGGCAATAAAAACCAACTCCCCCCGTCCTAACTTGATGTTCAACCGCAATACTACAAAATTCTAATACGCCATCAATAATTCTTACGGTTCAATACTTCCATACATCCAAGAACGATCTTTTGTCATCCTAAGTGTGATTAATAAAAAAATAAATACATAAATCAAAATGTTTATATACTTAACCCCAATAATAATGTGTATATTCTAATCAATAATAATATGCATATATTAATAAAAACATTCATTCAACTAAACCTAATTAACTCTAAAAATAATACATCACAAAATTAACCCTAATTAACAAACTTATAATAAAAATAGGTAGAATATAAATTTTCAAAATAACTATCAACTACTTTCAAAATAACAATTAAATAAATTTGATATCAATAATGCCCATTTACTACAAACAACACAAACATCATGAACTTGCAAGTAAACATCCATTAAAAAATAAACTAAATTTGATATCTTTAACACTAAATTACAAGTAAAAAAATAAAAATAATGAAGTTGCAAAATATACCTTAATGTAGTGGGTTTTGAAGCAATATAGGAAACCTACAATGAAAAACAAAAACAAAATTAGTAAACATCCATTAAAAAAACCTAAGCCCTAATATCGGATTTGAAGCTTGAAAAACTTGTAGGAAGCAATTATACCTTAAACTCGTGGGTTGGGAAGCAAGAACCACAAGCTTAATGTAGTGGGTTTAAGGGGGTTTTGGTCGAATGATTAAACAGTAGTAATTACTCCTAAATGCAAGCAAGAACCACAAGCAAGAAACACAAACAAGAACCACAAGCTAAGAATAATAGCAGCAAGAGGAGCGAAAATGAAGAGCAATTTCGTGGGTTTAAGGGGTTCTGGTCAAAGATGAAGATGAAGAAGGTGAGGAAGAAAATAGTAGCAGCAAGAAGAAAATGAAGAGCAATTTAGTGGGTTTAAGGGTTTGGAATAAAACAGTAGCAGCAAGAAGAAGGTGAGGAAGAACGTAGCAGCGGTTTTTTGAAGAAGAAGAATAGAACAGTATAGGTTTGTGAAAGGAACGTTATAAGACGGGTAATTTTAGAAATTAATATATTAGCTATATGCTGCGGGCAACAGAGAAACCGCAGCAAATAATCAAGTTCAAAAAAATATGAGGGAGTATTTGCTGCGGGCAAAGTAGAAACCGCAGCATATAATAGTAGTTTAATTTTTTTTGGCTTATTTGCTGCGGGCATATAGAAAACCGCAGCATTTAAGATAATTTTTTTTTGCCTTCTTCTAGTTTCTATTTAATACTGCGTATTTAAAAACCGCAGCAAATGCTTAACAGCAGATACGTTTTTTTCCACTAGTGAAAGAACATTATTAGCTGCTAAGTTTTTAGACTTAGCTTATGTCTTCTCATGTTGGAGCAGACGGTTTTAAATATCATCCGGCCATGTGCCTCATCAGGTTGTTCTAAAAGGAACAACACAAACAGCATTCCCTTTGGGAGGATGCATACAAGTAAACAATAAAAATCATTGAAAACAAACAGCAACTTTTATTGATGTGCCTTTATTTACAAAAATTTTACAAGTCTCAGAAGTACTACTTTTTCAAGTTATCTACGTTCCAAGTTCTGGCTAGTTGCTTGCCGTCTGCAGTTTCCAGGCGGTAGGTGCCGCGTCTTACTTCTTCATAGATCCGGTAGGGGCCTTACCAATTAAGAGTCAGCTTTCCCTGCTCATTGGCCCTATCGGTTGCCTCCATTTTCCGTAACACAAAGTCCCCTACTTTCAAGGTTCGTTTGTGTACTCTTTTGTTGTAGGCTCTTGTCATTCTCAGACGGTAAATCTCATGACCTAAGGCAACATTGCCCCTGCGTTCCGGGAGTGAGTCCAATGCTTACCACATGGCCTCCCAGATAGCCTCTTCGTCATACAGCATGACTCGAAGAGTCGGCTCATAGTACTCAATGGGTAAGACAGCTTCAGCACCATAAACCATGAGAAATAGGGTTTCACCAGTTGCCCCTTTTTCAGTTGTTCTGATGGCCCATAGGACATGCGGCAACTCAACCGCCCATAAACCGCCAACTCTTTCAACTTTCTTTTTAATGCCATTTGAGAGATCCCTTGGTCTCCCACCCAATTCTTGAGAGCAAACGTCTCAAACTGAGGCCATTATCAAAGACCATAGACATAGGTACCCCAAACTGGGTGATAACATTTTTCTAGATGAAGAAGATAACATCTTTTGTCTTGATGCCTTTGATCGCCTCTGCTTCTACCCATTTGGTGACGTAGTCAACAACAACTAGGATATACCTCCGTCCGCCTGTAGCAGGCATATACGGACCGATAATGTCCATGCCCCATTTGGCGAATGGTACTGGGGCTGTGAATGGCCGTCAGATCAGTGGCCGGACGGTGTATGGGTTTGCCAAATCTTTGACACTTATCACATTTCTTCACCATTTCCATGGCGTCTGCTTCAAGGGTAGGCCAAAAGTAACCTTGCCGCCTGGCCCTCTTTGCTAGAGTCCTGCCGCCTACGTGAGAGGCACTAAAAACCAAATGCAGGTCCTCTAAAACATCTTCCCCACTTTTTGGGGTAACGCACTTCAATAAAGGATGCAAATAACCCTTCTTGAAAAGTTCTGCATTATGGATTTCAAAATTAGCCGCACGTTTTTTCATTGCAACTATCTCTGGGTAAGTAACCGGCAAAGTACCATCTTTCAAGTAGGCCCGGATGCCATCCATCCAGGTTGAGCTTCGGTCCAGTACTCCAATGGGATCTTCTTCAATACTTCTTTTTTTCATAACTTTCCTAAAGACTGACCTAGGTGTATCATAGGAGGCGGATGATGCGAGCTTAGAGAGAGCATCCGCCTGATTGTTCTTTGACTTGGGCACTTGACTTAGATGAAATTCATCAAGTGTCCCAGCCTCTTCCTTGACCAGCTGCAAGTATTTGATCATGGCCCGATGGGTGGCCTCATAGTCACCATGGTATTGGCTTACAATCAATTGCAAATCAGGACAGGCGTCAATCTTTCTTGCCCTAACTGCCTTACATATGCAGATGCCGGCTAGTAGGGCTTCATATTCCGCCTCATTATTTGAGGCTCGGAACTTGAACCGTAGTGCATATTTGTACTTGTTCCCTTCAGGGGACTGACATATGACGCCTGCACCACAGTTGTCCATAGTAGAGCTCCCGTCCACATATACTTTCCAAACCTGATCAAGGTTCTCCGGCTCAGTCGGCCTTGTCATTTTGACAATGAAGTCGGCAAACGCCTGTCCTTTCACTGCCTTCCTTGGTTCAAAAGAGATTTCAAGGCTTTGAATTTCAATAGCCCATTTGATCATTCGGCCGGATGATTCTACGGTTGCCATTGGCCGCTTGATAGGTTGGTCTGTGTACACCACCACCGGATGTGCCATGAAGTAAGGTTTTAACTTCTTGACTACCATGAAAAGAGCAAGGCCAAACTTTTCAACCATGGGGTACCGTAGTTTAGCATTTCGCAGAATGGCTGATGAAATAGACTGAGAGCTGGGTGCCGTCTCTTTCAGCAAGGAGAACAGCACTAAGAGCAAGATCTGAGACGGCTAAGTACATGTAGAGCACCTCCTTTGGCAGAGGGCTAACAAGTCTTGGCAATGAATGCAAGTGTTCTTTCAATTTCTAAAAGACCGTCTCAGCATCCGCCCCCCATTCAGACATAGTCTTCTTTTTTATTGCTTGGAAGAAATAGAGGCACTTGTCACCTAACCGGCTAAGGAATCTCCCCAATGCCGCTAGACAACTTGTTAATTTTTGAACTTCTTTGACAGTGCAGGGTGACTTCATGTCTATAACCGCCTGTATTTTTTCTGGGTTGGCCACTATCCCCCTTTGATCAATCATAAATTCGAGAAACTTCCTAGACCCAACACCAAAGACACACTTCTTGGGATTGAGCATGACCTTGTGCTGCCTGAGTGTGGCGTATGTTACTCGGAGGTCAGTAAGGTGATCTGTTTGTAGCTTGGATTTGACTAAAATATCATTAATGTACGCCTCTACATTCCTCCCAATTTGATTGATGAAGATTTTATTAATCATTCGTTGGAAAGTAGTAGGCATATTTTTCAAACCAAACGGCATCACGGTGGAGCAGAATAACCCTTGATCAGTGACAAATGTCGTCTTCTCTTGATCTTTATTCCACAAGGGTATCTGATGAAAACCTGAATAGGCGTCCATGAAGTTCATCAAGGCATGGCCGGCTGTAGAGTTGACCAAACAGTCGATCTTTGGAAGAGGATAACGATCCTTTGGACATGCCTTGTTCAAATCTGTGTAATCAACACACATGCCCCAAGTATCATTCGGCTTCTTGATAAGCATAACTTCGGCGGCTGCCGCCTGACTTCTCTCCTCGCCATGGTTTCTTTTCTTTTGCCTAACCAGCTTCTTTTTGGGATCCATAACAAGTTTTTGAACAGCAAGATCGGGGCTAATGCCTGGCATCTCTTCCACTTCAAAGGCAAAGATGTCTTTGAATTCCTTTAACAAATTGTGCAAGTCTGCACCCAAGTTCACAAAAGCAGTCGTCCTAACCTTAACAGTTCGTTCTGGACGTGTGTCGTCCAGAGCAATATCATTGTGTTCACCAGCCGCCTGGGGACCGAGTTTATCTGACCGTTCCCCGGTCAGTGATTGTTGTTGCTTTTCTTTTTTGATGGCCACCAACTGGTCGGCCTTTTTTTTCTTGCCGGCTGCTGTTGGAACAGGCACAACATCATTGACTTCGTTAACGTCTATTGGTTCGTCACCTTGGCCGGATGCGGCCACCGTGGGCTTGACATCTGAGAGGTAGCACTCTCTAGCCGTCTTCTGATCTCCGCTTAGGGAGCCAACAGACCCATCATCCTTCTCAAATTTAAGGAGCATAAAGGATGGAATGATAACAGCCTTGGATTCATTCAGAGTAGGACGACCCAATATCAAATTATACGCAGTCAGCTCTTCAACGACCAAGAACCGGACTACCATGTGGCATCCTTCTCCATTCTCCCCTAGCCGGATGGGTAGGTCAATCCGGCCTACTGGATGCACAATTCCACCCCCAAAACCAACTAAGGGGTGAGATACCTTGTGCATGCTACCAGGCTTGTACTTCAACTTTGCCAAGCACTTATGACTGATGAGATCAAACGAACTACTAGTGTCAATGAGGATCCGGCCTATCTTTTGGTTGGCCATTTTGCATTCAATGACAATGGGGTCATCATGTGGTCGCCTAACCTTGCCCCTATCTTTTTTAGTGATGATGACATGCCGCCAGTTGACCTATAGCCAGTTCTTGGGATCCCGACCCTTGCGAGAGTGGTGGAGCTCCGCTTCTGTGTCGCATGGAGGCGGGATGCCCTGTACCATCCCAAATTGGCGTAGTACGCGCTCAGGGAGATGCACTTCGACCATGTCGAAGCAGATCAGAGGTACAGATGCTCTCCACGCCCCTGACAATATGCCCGAGTGCTGAGGCAATGCAGCGTATGCCTCAGCGGGGTAAGGGTCCCATAGAAACTAAACGTGAAAATTCGATTAATAAATTACTCAATTTGATACTTATAAAACAAGTTGTGGTGAAGTTGTTACCTGGTCAGCACGTAATAGATCGAGCTGATCGCGGTAGAACCCCACGCCCGATCCAGTGTGGGTCCTTGATCGTCTTTCAAAGGACCACCGCGATCCATATGGCACATGCGGGGGAGGAAGCAGTGGTGGCGCAAATGCACCACGACCCACACTCCTCATCGGTTGACCAATGAGAACATGCTCCCATGCCCAAAGCTAAGAATTACCATTATAAGTAAGTAAAAGAGGTACAACAATATTATTACCTGTAGAATAAGCATTATAACTTATTATTACCTGTAGAATAATCAGGGGACCAGCGATCTCCTTCACGTTCTTCTGTGAAGCTTCACAAAGTCTCCTGTACAGATACGCTAGGGCTGCCGAACCCCAGCTGTACCCGGAGATGACCTCCCATGGCGCATCAAGCAACGTCAAGTACAATAGTTGTACTCGGTTGCCAGTCTTGTCGGAGAACAGGACAGCACCAATCAGATAAAGGAGATACGCCCTAGCGTATCTCTCAACGGTGGCGTCATCAGCACCTTCAGGGAGTTGCGAGAAGTTTTGTGCAAGCCATGTTACACGCAGGCTACTCCCTTTGGTTACCTCAGCCGGAGGTCGCACTCCTAATACTCTATGGACTTTATCTTGCCAGCTTTCAAACTGGCGTGCATCGATGCACACGGCATGTCCCTCGATGGGAAGCCGTGTAAGAACAGCTACGTCAAGTAACGTGACGGTAGCCTCACCTATAGGTAGGTGGAAGGTATGAGTCTCCTGGCGCCACCGCTCGACTAAAGCCGTGAGCAGCGCCCGATCGACTCTCCCGTACGCGATCAGGTGGAAGTCATACGGCAAGAACATGAGAACAAGGTAAGTGAAATATGGACGGTTTGTTACAAGTGCATTTCATCTCGCTCATATCCACACTTTGTATTTTACCACCCTTGGCCGATCCTCTATTACCACGCCCAGTCTTAACTTGGAAAAGGCCTCGTCTGTAGTCAAATGCGATGATCTCATGGTAGTTTGCCTTCTCGGTGTTACGGGTGATAATTCTAGTGGCGTGTGAAGTGTACTTGTTTCCCCCAATTAACCACGCGTTTGCATTCTCGCGTCTTTTTACAAAATAATCATTAACACGATAGAAGGTAAACTCCACAAGAGTGGTTATCGGCAAGAAACGCACACCCTTCATCACGTTATTGAATACTTCGGCCAAGTTCGTATTAGTAACACCGTACCTATACCCTCCATCGTGACATATTGACCATTTAGACATATCACCAACTTCATCAATCCAAAAAAGTGCTTCACGATTAACAACACCAATGGCCTTCAATCCCTCGACGACTTTATTGGGTTGTCTTTGCTCTGCAGTCCTACCAAACATTTTCTTCAACTTGAACCGCCAGTGACATCCACTTCATTGCCACCAGAAGCCACTTGAACCGCTAACCACCACTGAAACCACCAACTACGACTCACCTTCGCCCTCTAGTCAACCATCCCAAAACTCACCACAACCAACACCATCTTCTCTAACAATGAAACCCCACCAATTAAAACAACCACAATGCATGCACCAAATCAAACCATCTAACCGAAAGCCTGTACCACCACCTAAAACCCTACCAATTCCACCTAATCAAAATCAGGCTCAGCAAATCAAAATTTTCATCGTCGTTCATCTGTGTCATCAGATTTGAGTTTGCAAGTGGGCGGTGGTGCATCTGGGTTTGTGGGAGTCGATTTTTCGAGTTAGGTGGTGGTGATTTCGAGTTAGGCGCTCAGGATGGTGGCGATTTCAAAGTTTGTGGGAGTGGGTTTTCGTGGGTATGGCAGCGGTTTAAAGAGTTTATTGGTGGTGCTGGTTTTGCTGCTTGCTAGTGGTGGTTTTGCAACTTGTCGGTGGTGGTTTCGCGGCTGGTGGTGGTGGTAATTGGCGATTGTCTGTTAATGTTGCACAAAGTACTGTTCATCGGTGGTTGGAAGTTTTGTTGGGAATGATATGGGTAGATGATAGGTTTAATTAAGGTTAATGATATTTTAAGGAGTTTTAATGAATGTCTTAATGGTTTTAGTAATGACATTTTCGTAAATAAGTGGACCTTTATTTTTACCAAAAATAGAATGAACAAAAATTGTTGAAAGTTTTTTGTTACATCCAAATTTAGCAAATGTTGAAAGTTTTATGTTACAGAGGGAGTATGAGATTTTTTTTTCTATATATGCAACAATCGAAATTTTTTTAGGAATAATGTACAAGAATAATCCCAAGTATTGGACATCTTCCAATATTAATCCCAACTATGGGATATTATAGTATAATCTAAACTTTAGGGCAATCCTTCTCCTATTACTCCCATTACCTTCTCTTTCCTAGTGTAACCGGTAAACTTCAAAACTTAATGAATTGCTTTGACATGTGAGTTGTGTGTGATCTAATGTTAGGGTTATGTAAGACAAAGGAGAGGAAAAGGGGGGAAGAAAGATGGAGCAGAAGAACAGAGCATACCACATTTTTGTATATCTGCCACACTTTCTTTTTATTCTTCTCAAAATCAAAAGCATATCACATTTGCATTCCAAGAGCAAAAAGACAATAACATTGATTTAGGGAGGAAGGTATGGTGATGGGAGAACAATAATTTAGGGAGCTATTGTGGTCCGTTGCAGGGTAGAAAGTTGGGTGGTTTAAAAATGACAGACTTGGATTCGAGGAGGAGATGTCGTGTTGCCAAGGCTCGATGGAGAAGCCGGAGGACAATCAGGACTTTAGAAGGAGTGTGATGATGATATTGATCGATGAGTGATGATGATGGAAGATATGAGGATGATGATGATGATAAAATTGGCGATGATAAGAAAGTGGGAGAATCACGAAGTTAGCAAAGAATAACAGCATTAATTTTTCTTTTTTCTTTATTTCTTTTTTTTTAATGGCTTAAGCATCCCTTTAATATGGAAATCAGGTAGTTGTTCAAGTTGGAGCAATATTGGAACGGTTACCCCAAAGTTTTGATTATATTGTGATATCCAAAAGTTGGAATTAATATTGAAAGATGTCCAATAGTTGAGATTATTCCTCTACATTTTTTCATTTTTTTTACAATGTTTTTTAAAAATAGAAACCACTCATAAATTTCAAACCTATAGTTGGAACCTCTAGTATTAATATTTTGTAAAAAGAAGAATAAAATCCCAAATATAAGAAAACTTATTAAAAAATGTTGTCTTGTTTGACAAATAGAGTTAAGAATTTAGTGTTGGAGTTTTAATTTTTTGTTTAGTGGGTTTGACTATTGGTTTCAAAAGCTTTATATAAATTTGTGTGTGGTAAACTCATAGCTAATGGCTAATGTTATAATTATTTGTTCATGTGAATTTACATTTATAGGCATTTGTCTCGTATTTTTCCCAAGGTTTATGCTCAGTTGTACATAATGGACAAAATTGTCAATTGACATTTATTACTTCAAAATTCCTGTGAAAAAGCTGCTCAACTAATCAAGATTTTTGGAAAAAGAGAGTTTTGGGGCAAAATCTCTAATTGAAAACTCCATTTACCAAATACCACCTTTAATGGTTTTGAATTAGCAACCCTCTGAGAGAGTGTTTGGTATGAAAATTTGTAATTTATGATACATAAACAAACAAGTGTTTCTAGGATGTTTTACCAAATAAAGTCTATTTCACAAACTAATTTTTAAAACAGACGCGTGGCCATACTATTTACCAAACTAAGGTTATGGGATAAAACGCTGATTCGGACAGCATTTAACCCCTAATTTTTTTTTTTACAAAAAAAAAGACCAAAGTGTAAAACGCTGCCTCAGTCAGCATTTTACATGTTTGACTTTGTTTTTTAATTTCCTAATTTCTGATTTTAAGAAATAAAAAAAAAATCAAGTACACTAAAACGCTGACTATTTGTTTTTTTTTTTTTCTGTAATTTCTGGTTTAAAAACAAAAAAGAAGAAAAAAATATTAAACGCATAAAATGCTGACTGAGGAGAAGAATATGTATTTTGTTAAAGAAAAAAAAAATTAATGTATTGTTGAGCACCAATTGTTTCCATTATATCATGAATTGATTTTGTTAAACACAAAACAATGGCAGCAATCAAAGCATATGTATTTTTTGTATATTGCAATGATGTGAATATGGACTTAAATACAAAGAGGAGAAGAAGATAGGAAAGCAACAATCGTATCCCAACCCAACCGCAATACTCGGATACGATATGATAATTATCACATAATGATATGTGGTTTTTTCTATACATGAAAAATTCGGAGATTTTGGGAATGAACAAGCAATCATCTGGCATGAGACTAACGTCCCTTATGCAGTCAACTGAGAGTACCAGGACCCTGTCCTTAAATTATCAGCCTTCTCAGGTTGATTTATTTCTTTTTAAATACTATTAGTTATCCCTTTTATTCTTTTGTCTGGAAATTGCTTTTGTTGAATGCTCCTTTTATGTACATAAAATTGCTGCCTGGGACAGCGGTTTATGTGTTTAATAATTTTCTTTTTTAAATCAGAAATTACAAAAAATAAAAAAAAAATCAAATACACTATAAACGTTGCCTCAAACAGTGTTTATGGTGTATAATTTTTTTTAATATTCTTTTTATAAAAAAATCAGAAATACCAAAAAAAAATCAAATACACTATAAACGTTGCCTCAGACAGTGTTTATAGTGTTTTTTTTAAATTAGAAATTACAAAAAATTTTAAAAAATCAAATACACTATAAACGCTGCCTTGGAAAACGTGTATAGTGTATAATTTAAATTTTTTTTAAATCAGAAATTACGAAATTTTAAAAAAAGTCAACAGACAGCGTTTTACACGTTGAATTTTTTTTTTTTTAAAAATCAGGGATAAAATCCAAATTATTTAAAAATAGTTTGTTAATTAAGCTTAGTTTGGTAAATTTTCCGTGTTTCTACTTGTAATAGTTTGGCATGAGCTACAAGTAACACATACCCTTTTCAAAGGGTAACTAAATCCCTCAAATTGTTATCCTTATCTAACTAGTGGAAAAATAATGTGTTTCTCTTCTCAATCATAAACTCCTCAAATTGTTTATATTCTATCAAGATATCAAATATATATAAAAAATAACGTGTATCATTACCCTTTTTTCCTACTTGGATTCAATCATTTAATTTCAAATCTAGAATTTCAATTACTGACATTAAAATCCAAATTATATGTTTGGTAGATACTAAGAATTCCAAATTATACATTTCAATTCATTATATTGTTTGGAGAGAATGACATTTCAATTTTTGGCAATTGATTTTTGATTAATTGAACTTTTGCCTCCAAGCATTTATCTCTTTTCATATAATGAAAAAAAAAAGAATTTAAAATTTTAATTAAAAATATTCTATCTTTATGGATGCATCCCGAATATAACTTCCATTGTTTTCCACATAAAATTCTGTTTCGATATGAAAACAATAGGACCTTCGGCAGGCCCTTTTCGATGGGAGAAGACTAATCTCGATCCAAGTGAAGACTAGGTCGAGGATTTTCTGCACAAAAAACACACGTAAACAAGACTCGGGGCTTGTGCCGAGGAAGGCCCCTCCGATGCTAAAGTCAGTTCAGTGTATTGAGAGAGAAAGCTATGCATGAGAATTAATTACTTGAGGCTTGTATTGAATGAATGATAAATGAGGCAATTGAAGGCTTTTATACCTTGCTCAATATAGGTGAACTGGGCCACAAAGTCAAATGGGCTTGCCATGCTGACGGGGCTTGATGGGCTTGCCATGCTGACGGGGCTTGACTGACTTGGCATACTTTGGAGAATTGAACCTTGCTTTTGGGCTTTTGTAATTAAAACATTTGGACTGGCCTAATTGAATAATTGAATTGGACCAAACAACTTGCTCCCCAAACCCGATTCGAAAGCATGACGGGTTGAGTTTTGACTTGCAAAATGGAGGGAAGTAAATGGTTTAATTAAAATTTGAATTTAGGTAGTTATTAAGGTATTAACTGCCATTTTGGGAGAATAATTAAGGAAGGTGGAAGGTTTAGTGGGTAGTTAATCAAGGGAGGTGTTTAATGGTTTGAATTTAAGTGGAGGTAGTTGGGTTTTTGGCGGTTCTGACTCCAGGAATTCCTGATTTCGGAAAGCTATTTAAACCGTCCATTCCACTCTCTCTCCTCACTTCTTGCTAACAGTTCCTCCCGTTTTTCGCTAACACTTGCAAACCAAATTTCCTTCTTTCCCTTATTCTTTGCATTTCTGAACCTGAAGCCGAAGTTCGTTGCTCCGAATCTGTAGATCGGCGAATTCCGTTTCTGATAATGGTAACTTTCTCCGAAACTTGTTCGGATTTCATTGTTTTCAATGCTTTCCCCTTTTTCTCGATTTCTCGATACTTCGCATAAAATGGCTCAAGACCGAGGAAAGAGACCAATGGTCACTGAATAGGAAGAGGAAATTCCTCAATTCGGCTCTCAGCGAAATCGGCCACTTGGGCAGATGCTGCCTTTAAGCAACCGAATCCCTTGCCCTATGAGGGAAACTAGGGCTTCTTCAGGAGAGGCCCCCATTGCTGCTATACCACTAGCTTCAGCGCCTTTCCGAGGCTCGAAAGAGGCTAGCACCTCTGGCAGTAGTTCAACAACTAGGCCTCGGCAGCTGCCATCTGGGGCCACATAGTGGTATAACCCACCCGAGAACTCTGGGCTGATGAATGCTGCTCCGTATGACTGGTGGCTCAAAGGAAGTGCCCTCCATTACTTTTCCGAGCAACTTGAAGCATTTTATGGCATAATGGAGGAGGATGGGTATTGGTGCCAAATGCCCACCGCTGAGTATAGGATTTACAAGCCCCCCTGGTTACATCGGAGTGTACACTAGGCAGCTGCAATTTGGGCTCCAGTTTCCTCTACACTCCTTCGTTGTAGAAGTGCTAAATGGGTACAACATCTCGTTGTGCCAATTAACCTCAGCCAGCATCCGAAGAGTAATGACATTCCTTTGGGTGTCCCTGTTCTACGAATTTGAGCCAAGCATCCACGTGTTCCGAAAATTACACAAGCCGATGCCGAACCAGCAATCTAATGAACATCACGGTGCTGGGTGGTGGCGAATTGAAACCCAAAGAGGGTATCTGACCACCTGGCTGAATGACACATTAGATAAGGACTGGCAAGGCCAGTGGATCTGGATTCGGCCCCTGCTGAGGAGGATCACCCGAACTATTATGGGGGGCCGAGGTATCTGAGTATGCCAGATCCTCGGATGAATGCAATTGGACCGGATGAGTTCTCTTCCGAAGAAAAGGAGCTGTTGACTCTTTTTGGCAAAAAGAGGAATCCGGAGGGCACTGGCCGAATGGCCCAAGTGCCAGAGACTTGGTTGTCCCTGCTACCATTACATCTTTAAAGAGAAGATCCTCGCTGCTGTCGGCCTCAATCGAAAGTACCAGAATGGTAAGGAGTTCGGCTGGGGCCGAAGGCTTTAACCCTTTACTTTGGTTTTTCAGTGCTGAACGAAGGGAACTGCGGCTTTGACTATAACAAGCTCGGCATCAACGCTGCTAGGTGCGTGACGAGGAACGCCCTTGCCATAACTGATCCTTCGGCACGGGCCCCTTCTCTGCGCTCGTCAACGCTCGAGATAGTCAAACCTGCCGAATATTCAAGGCAGAAATCTTGGTTTTTTAAGAGGGGCCCATTTTATTTATTGGGCCCCGAGGAACAAGCAGCCGCTGCTGCTGCCATTGTAAGGGCTGGAAACTTTGCTGGAGTTTCCGAGCAAAGTGCTCAGTGCAGAAGACGAGCAGCTGCTGAAGACTTCGGTGAATCTTAATCTTTCTCCTCTTTTCTTTTTCTCCTTACCTTGCTCCTTTTACTTAGCTTTTTCTTTGAATATTTTCAAAATTTTTCTAAGTATTAAGCTTCGTTTGGAGTTCTTTTTTTTTTTTTATGCTGATATTGCTCTTTGCTCCCCTGTCTCTTCTGCTGCAGTCTGACGAAGAAGAAGAGGACAGAGGAGAGTCAGCTAACAAACCATCCTTTTCAGACGAGTCTTCCGCCGAGGAAATTGCTGGATAGAGAAGAAGAAGAGCTGTCATAAATCCGAGGCAGTTTCCAACTGTCGAGCCCCCTGCAAAGAGATCTCGGCTGAACGAGGGCCAAGCCGAGGCTAAAGAGAAGACTCCTCCTCCTCCCGAAATTCGGGGTGAGGAAGTTCAGCAGAGGACTCCCTCCATCCCAAGGTCCTCTCTATCTCATCGACATGTTGCTGAGCCTTTTGCTGATGAGGTTCGAAAGGAGGCTGATGCACTGATCGTGCAGTCCGAGGATGATGACGTTCCGATACTTGGTGGGAGGATTGAAGACTTTAAGGAGGCCGAAGATAGAGTAGAAGAGCCGAAGAATTTTGAAGTACCTTCGACTTCAGCTGAAACTTCTTTCCGGACCTTCCAGTCTTCGGATATGTGGTTTAAGTCTCCCCTTTTAACGAATGTTCCGGATGCTATTAGGAACACCATGCTCTCTCACCAAACCTCGGCTATGGAGTTTTTCGGTGATCTGTCTGGCCTTTCAGAACTGGAAAAGGCGAAGGTCTGGTCCCTTCGCGCCGCTGCTTAGGTGTCTGAGCCCTTTGTTAGGGTACCGGACCCTTTTTTCGAGAATCAGAAGCTGCTAATGCAGGTAGCTTGCTCAACCTGATTCAGCTGATGCTGAAGCATAAGGATTTGGGCAGTTGTCTTCAGAGTCATGCGGATCAACTTGCGCTTAACTACTAATTCTACCGCATCTGCTTTTGCCTTTCTTTTGCTTCAGCTTGCCATGAATTGTAAACTTATTTTTGTTTACTTTTAAGTATTTGTACTAGGTTGGGCAGCTGTGTTTTCCACTTGTGGGCGGCTACCGATTTAGGATATTTCTTTGTACTTTGACTTGAAATCCTCAGTTTCTCAGTTTAAATATGATGCTTTGATTTTGCTCTTCATTTTTCATTTCCTTGCATTCCTTACTTAGATTTTCTTTGAATTTTCTTCATAATTTTTCTAAGTGTTGATCTTCGGCTTGGAAATTTTTCTTGGCTGAGAACTTCTTGTACCAAAAATCGGAAGTTGTAATTTTCAGGCTTCTGAAGTACTTGCTTCGATTTTTTTTAGCTTAGCCGAGCATACTTGATTTGCCGTGAGTGCACTGCTTTTTTTTCATTTCCTTGCCTTGCTCTTTTTACTTAGCTTTTTCTTTGAACTTATTCAAAAATTTTCTAAGTACTAAGCTTCGGGTTAGAACTGTCTAGCTGAGTATCGGAAGTTGTAATTTTCAGGCTTCTGAAGTACTTGCTTCGATTTTTTTCAGCTTAGCCGAGCATACTTGATTTGCCGCGAGTGCACTGCTTTGCTTTCATTTCCTTGCCTTGCTCTTTTTACTTAGCTTTTTCTTTGAACTTATTCAAAAATTTTCTAAGTACTTAGCTTCGGGTTACAACTGTCTAGCTGAGTGCCGCTTGCCCCCCCCCCCCCCCCCCCCCCCAAAGAAATCTGAAGATGTGATCTCCAGGTTTTTGAGGTGTTTGCTTTGATTTTTTTTGCTCAGCTGAGGCTTTTGCCTTGGAAAATTTTGTAATAATTCAGATTCTGAAGTTTCCGCTCATTTTTCTTCTCTTCTACTTTATTTTTGAAGGATCTCATTTCGTTGTTCTGAAGTCTTGGACTTCGAGAACAATATTCTCCTGATCCATATAATACATCCGAGGGAACGACTATCTGAAAGACAATGGCAAGGAACTGATTCATCCGAAGTACAATGTTTCATTAGGCAATACTTCGGGGCTGTAAACCGCTGTTCCCGAAACTGATTCATCCAAAGTACAAGGCCTCATTAGGCAATACTTCGGAGGTGCAATCATTGTTCCTATTTTTTAGGCAATGTTTCAAATTTGTCTATGGCCTCTTTGCCCGGAGGAACTGATTTTTCCGAAGTACAATGCCTCTTTAGGCAATACTTCAGAGTGAAATCATTTATCCTCGTCCCGGCAGGTCTTTAGGGCTTGCCCAAGTACAATGCTTCATTAGGCAATACTTCGGACAGTACCGCAAGAAAACCTTGAAATTTCTAAAAAATCATTGAAGACAAAAAAATAGAAACTTGCTGAATTTGAATAAATGATGGCTCAAAGGCCTTTCATTAATCAGAAAGATGTACTTACATAGATTGTTCTTCCCCAAAGGGATTTACACATGATATTTCTTAAGTACATCGACATTCTAGTGGTTTTTCGGCTCAGTTCCATCCAACTGGCGAAGTTGGTATGTTCCTGGCTGAAGCTCATCATATATTTCATAGGGTCCCTCCCAAGTGGCTGAGAGTTTCCCATGAATGCGGCCTTAGCTTTTTGCACAGCAGCAACATTCCGAAGAACAAGATCCCCAATTTTGAGAAGTCTTGCGTGGACTCTTCGGTTGTAAAATTTGTTGATTCTTTGCTTATATCCAGCCATTCTATCTCGAGCCGAATCTCTGACCTTGTCTAAAAATTCAAGCGACTCTTTCATGAGTTGTTCATTTTCTTCGGCTAAGAAGAGAATTACTCGCAGACTTTTCGAACCAATTTCCACTAGAAGAACAGCTTCAGATCCATACACCAATTCAAAAGGTGAATGTCTCGTTGCCTCTTTTTCTGTCGTCCGAAGTGACCAGAGGATTCCTGGAAGTTCCTCTTTCCACAAGGACTTTTGGTCTTCAACTCTCTTATTGAGAGCGTTAAGGATCTAATTATTCGCAGCTTCGGCTTGACCGTTACTCTGCGGATAGCATACTGGAAAATATGCCAATTTGATGCCGAACTAATCAGTGTACCGCCTTAGTGGCAAATTATCAAATTGCCTCCCATGATCGAAGACAAAGACCTTCGGAATTCCGAAGCAAGTGATAATGTTCTGCTAGATAAATTTCCTGACACTGCTCTGTGATGTTCGAGGCTGCTTCGACCTTGATCCATTTGCTGAAATAGTTTATGCCGACTATCATCCATCTTTTTTGATATGGAGCATCAGGAAATGGCCCCAAGATATCCATCCCCCATTGAGCAAATGGAAGCGGGTTCAAAATTGGCTGAAGATCTCGGGATAGCTGATGGATGACTGGTGCGAATTTTTGACATTTCTCGCATTTTCTAACCAGCTCCTTAGCATTCAGGATCATAGTGGGCTAATAATACCCAACCCTTAATGCCTTATGGGCTAAGGCTCTTCCCCCAATGTGATTTCCACAGATGCCGAGGTGGATCTCCCAAAGGATGTAGTCAGCATCTGTTGGACCCACGCATTTCAGTAGTGGGGTTGAGAAGGATTTTTTCAGTGGCTCTCCTTTGAAGATGATGAACCGTGAACTGATTCTCTTCAGCTTGAAGGCCTAGTTTCTGTCTTCGGAAACCTCTCCCCGAAGTTTGTAAGTTAGGATGGGCTCCATCCAGCTTGGCTCATGTGTGATGCAGCATATCTCGGGTGCTTCGTCCACACTTCTTTCTCGGCGCACTTCCACATATACATATCGGTTCAGCTCAGTTAGAGTTGAACTTGCAAGTTTGGAGAGTGCGTCGGCTTGTGCATTCTGACCCCTTGGGATCAGCTCGATTTCAAAAGTTCCCAGCTTCGCAATGACTATTTTGATCTCTGCAAGGTAAGCTGTCATTGAGGGCTCTTTGTCCTCATATTCATCTCGGATCTGATTTCCGACGAGCTAAAAGTTTGTCTTTAAACAGACATGTTCGAATTCCAAAGATATGCACAATTCTAAGCCAGCGATTGCTGCTTCTTATTCGGCTTCATTATTTGAAGCTTTAAATGAGAATTTCAGTGCATATTCAAAGGACTTGCCTTCGAGCGAGGTTATGACTACCCCTGCCCCCGAACCATTTACGGTGGAGGATCCATTCGTGAAAACAGTCCAGACTTTCTTTTCCTCGTCAAGTGTCTCTTGATAAGAACTCTCAGCCAGGAAGTCCACTAAGGCTTGAGCCTTGATGGTCGCTCTCGGCTGGTAGCTGATGCTAAATTTAGTGAGCTCGAAGGCCCACTTTCCTAGCCTACCATATTTTTCAACTTTGCTGAGGACTTTTTCCAGCGGCTGATCAGTTAAGACCACTATTTAATGGCAATCGAAATAGGGCCTCAGCTTCCGAGCGGCTACCACTACTGCATATGCAACTCTTTCAAGTAGTAGCGAGTCTCGGCATTCGTCAAAGTGTGGCTGACGAAGAAGATCGACTACTGAATTTTTTCTTCTTCCCTTAGCAAAATTGCGCTTATAGTGGCTGGGCCAACTGCCACATATAAGTATAGAGTTTCTCCTTCAGCTGGGCGTGCCAGTGTTAGGAGTTGAGCCAGATGCTCACGGTGTTGCTTAAAGGCTTCTTTTTGCTCGTCTTCCCAGATCAGCTCTTTAGATTTTGGGAGTTTCAGCGCTTTGAAGAAGGGTAACCCTTTGTTCGAGGCTCTAGAGATGATCCTGGACAGGGCAACCATTCTCCCAGTGAGACGCTGAACGTCCCTCTTTGTTTTCGGCTCGGGAAGATCAAGAGTTGCTTGCACTTTGGCGGGGCTGGCATCAATACCCCTTTTGCTGACCATAAAGCCGAGGAACTTGCCTGACTTCACACTGACTTCACACTTCTTCAGATTCAGCTTCATTTGATGCTTTCTAAGGGTGGCAAAGGTTTCGGCCAGGTCCGTGACATGGTCTTGGTCCTCTTTGCTTTTGACGATAGAATCGTTAACATAGACTTCCATGTTAGGGCGAAGACCTGATCAACCAGCCTTTGATATGTTGCCACCGTATGTTTCAATCCGAAGGGCATCATTTTATAATTATACACCCCGGCGCTTGTAACGAAGGCTGTTTTTGCTCTGTCGTCGGGATGCATGAAGATCTGATGATACCCCGAGAATGCGTCCATGAAGCTAAGCAGGACATGCCCACTTATCGAGTCGTCTAGCTGATCGATCCTCGGCAAGGGATAAAAGTCCTTCGGACAGGCCCTATTTAGGTCCGTGAAGTCAACACACATTCTCCAGGTGCCATTTGCCTTCTGAACCATCACCACGTTGGCCAACCATTCTGGATACTAGCAAGGTTCAATGAAACCCGCATCTAGAAGTTTTTTTTACCTCAACTGCGATGTCTTGGTTCTTATTTGCGGAGTAATTTCGCTTCTTTTTCTTAACTGGTCGACATGTAGAGTCGACATTAAGCTTGTGAGAGATGAGGTTCGGGTCAATCCCGAATATGTCTGCTGCCGAGAAAGCGAACACATCTTTGTTGTCCCGAAGGATTTGGATATGTTCAATGCGGACGCTCGGATCAAGCCCGAGTCCGATGCTGACACATTTTTCAGTATTCCCTTCGGCCGACTCAATTGACTCAGTCTGTTGGTCCAGTTCCATCGATTTGGCACTAGACTCTTCGTGATCTAGCCTATTATCAATATCACCAAGCTTCCCAGACTTCTGCTGGTGTTCAGAGTCTTTCGGCTCAGATAAGGAACCAGCTTTTTCTTGCCCCAAAGATTTTTCTTTTGTTGGGGTGCCTTGGGCCGAAGCACTTAAGCCTTTAGGCTTTTTCGTGCATAGATCCTTCTCTCTTTCTTCCTCATCATCCCGGTCGTCTTGGTGACTTTTGGATGGTTTGAGGTGATTGCATCTTCGAGCCTCCTTTTGGCTGCCCTGAATTCTTTCAGAGCGCCCCTCATACGAGACATATATCATCATTTGATGGTACGTCGAGACGACTCCTTGAATTTTGTGAATGATGGGTCTCCCCATAATCACGTTGTACACAGATGGAACGTCCACGACCAAGAACTCGCACTACTAGAAAACAATCGATTTCCGACGGAAACGTTCCGGTGAACACAAAAATCCGTCGGAAATTTCCCATGAATTCAAATATTCCGTCGGAATTTTGCGATGGAATTAAAAATTCGTCGGATAATAAGTAATTTCCGACGGATTTTAATTCCATCGCCAAGTTCTAACGGATTTTTTCCGTCGGAATTCTAAATTTTCGACGGACTTTAATTCTGTCAAAATTTGCATCAAATTTCCATCGAAACTATTAAAAAATAAATAAATAAAATCTAAACCCTACATTTGACTCTAGCCGCCACTCCCTTATTTCCCCTTCTCTCTTCTTCTCTTCCTTTTCTCTCTCCTTTCCTCTCCTTTTCTCTCAGACTTCTCACCCCTCTCCTCTCTATTTCTCTTTTAGTCTTCTCCACCCTTTCTCTCTCCTTTTCTCAGTCTCTTTCTCTCCTTTTCTCAGTCTCTTTTTCTCCTTTCCTCTTCTCTTCTCGCCCTTTCACTCCCCTCTTTGATCTCTTCTCCCCTTTCACTTTCGTCTTTGATCTCCTAGCCACCAGGCCGCATCACCATCAACGAACACCCACATCACCATCTTAGCCAAATTCGAGTTTTTCATTTCAAAAACCCTCAACTAAAGGTTTTTCATGTCAAATTCGACCATGAAAACTCTAGATCTAGAGTTTTCATGGTCGAATTTGACCTTTAAAACCCAAATTCGACGTTTTTCCTGCAGAATGTAAGGTATGTCCTCTTTTTCTTTCTTTTAATTTGGTTTGGATTCTTTTTTTCTTATTTATATGGTGGTGTGTGATTGAATTGCGGTGGTGGTGGGTAGTTTTGGGTCGATCTAGGGTTAGGGTTTGGTGGTAGTGGGTCGTTGGTCTTTGTGGGTTTAGGGTTTCGTTAGTAGGTTGTGGGTTAGGGATTTCAGTTAGTGGGTTGTGGGTTGTAGTGGTGGATCTGGGTCGTTGTGGGTTGTAATGGTTTCGGCGGTGGTGGGTTAAAGTGGTTGTGGGTTGTAGTGGATCTGGGTTGTTGTGGGTATTGCGGTTGTGGGCTGATGGTGTTCTGAGGTGGTGATACGCCGTGCTCGTGGTGACGCGGCGTGTTTTTTTAAATTTCTATAAATCAGTTTCTGACAGATTTTCCGTCGAAAATTTCCGGCAGATTTGTGTTCGTCAGAAAATTCCGACGGACTTTTTTGGTGCTGGAATTCCTCTTCCGACGAAACAATTCCGATGGAAATTTCGTCGAAAAGGTCGTTTTTCCTACAAAAAGGGTTTGCGACAACAGGTTTTGTTGGAAACGGGTTTTCCGACGGAATTCAGGGTGTTTCCGACGGAATTTTTTCGTCGAAAATGGCCTGTTTTCTAGTAGTGTCGGCCATGATGTTTCGGGCTGCTCGGCCTTTGTCGATGGTGACAGGAAGAGAAATCTTCCCATCAGGATATGATAGCGAACCATTAAATACAGATACCGGGAAGGGTACTGGAGTCGGGTGCTTGGCCTCCAACTTCAGCTGGTTGAATGCTCCCCGAAAAAGGATATTCGCACCACTACCACTGTCGACGAGAGTTCGCCAGACGTTGTGGTTAGCAATGTTCGTGACAATTATCAGCGGGTCATCATGAGGGTACACCACCCCCCGTCAATCTTCGGCTATAAACACGATGTTCGGCACCGGAGACTGGGGTGCTGGGATGTCTGCATGGTTCACTTGATGGGTCAAGCCCCTCAAGTGGCATTTTAACGCATTTCAAGAATAGGTTTCCCGGGAAATGACGAGGATATCAGGATTTTCTTGGCCTTGCGACTTGTCCTTTTTCCGGGGGAAATCCAGATCTTGCCGAGGATCTTTCTCGGCTCTTTTCTCTTCGCGGCGATCCGCGAGATATTTTTTCAAGTAGCCCTTTCGGACAAGATCCTCGATCTGATCTTTCAGCTGGAGGCAGTCCTCGGTACGATGTCTAGGAGATTCATGGAATTCGCATCATCGGTCCTTGCCTTTCTGTTGGTGCCACGATGGGAGTGGCCTAGGCTTCTTGTACCTCCCCTCGTCCTTAGTAATGCTGTAAATTTTAGCATGTGGAAGGGCGAGTGGAGTGTACAATTCATATCTCCACGTATAGAGGGTCTTTTCTTTCTTTGGCTCAAGAGTCGAGGACGGTTCTGAGGCTTTTGCCTTCCCTTTCCTCTGGCCCTGGCCTTCGGACAGTTGTCCTTTTACCTCCCAGCCCCAGATTGGGACTCGGATTTTGTCTTGTTCCATTCTTCGGCCCAGATATATTTATCCGAGGCATCTAGAGTTTCCTCCAAGGTCTGCGGTGGATGCATGACCATGAAGTCAAGGAACTTGCCAGCTTGCAGGCCATTCTGCAATGCGAAAACAGCTAGCCCTTAGTCCAGACTTGTGATTCTGGACGACTCGTTGCAGAAACGAGTCAGATCATCTCAGAGACTCGTCCTCCCCTTGCTGCAGACCCATCAGTTCTGCAGTAGTTTTCTCTCGGCGGTTTTCCGTAGAAAACTTGCTCTTGAACTTGTTGGAAAGTTCTTTCCAACCGGTAAAAGAGCCTTCCTTCACCCCCTTGGTTATCCAAGCTTGAGCAACCCCCTTGAGAGTGGTTGGGAAGTACTTGCACCAGCTGGCCTCGGACTTGGGATTAAGGTACATGTGCCCCTTGTAAGAGGCAATGTGGTCCTTTGGGTCCGAAGTACCATCGTAAGTAATGTGTGCCGGGATTTTCGCCGTCGGCACATGCTCTTCCAATATCTAGCTTCGGAAGGGTGAACTACTACAAACCATAATGGCCTTCTCTTTGTGTCTAGCCGAAGGGACCTCGCTTCTCCCTCTCATAGAGGTGGAAGTGGTTTTTGTCCTCGGCTGAGACGGTTCGGGATAGGGCTCGGTTCCCTTTGGGTAGGTCAGGCGACTATGCACACTCGCCTCCCTTGAGCCTAGACGTTCGTGAACGTTTAGGCGTGTAGGTTTTTGCCACGCAGAGGTGGTGTTGCTACTTTTGTAGCTCCTAGAGTCTCGGATTTTGGAATCTTCAAAGAAATGGGGGTTCTTTTTCCTTTCCCGCTCGATCCTCCAGGTGTCCTCCTCCCATTTGTCACCAAGTTCCTTGAAGGATAGAGCTTGTCCACCCTCCTCTTGGCCAGTCATCCTTCTCAGGTTTCTTAGCTGAAGAGGTGAGTGATCTTGGGGTGTTGATGGAAAGTTGCCTCCTTGGGCCTTCATGAGTTCCATGAAGACCGCGACGGCTCTCGCCACTTCCTCCGTAGAGGGCCCCGTTTAAGGAGTTGATCTCGGTTGAGACAGAGAATGTAAGCTTGGAGGGGGATTTTTTGCGTTTGATTGACTCGACCGAGACGAACTTATCGGCTGGCGAGTATAATGAGATGGTGACCTCTCCAGTAACCTCTCTGGTGATACACTTTCAGGGGGACAGAGAGCTTTTGAAGAGGACGAAGAAGGTTCCGGTGATGTAGAATTGGTGGATTCCTTCCCACCGTAGTTGGACCTTTCCTCAAAGAGGAAGGATCATTTTTGTTAGTACTCTTGGTACCTTTACCACTCTTAGTCATATTTTTGCTAAGATTGGTCGATTTTAGCTTGTTTTTTATTGTCTTCCCCACAGACGGCGCCAAATTGTTTCGGTATGAAAACAATAGGACCTTCGGCAGGCCCTTTTCGATGGGAGAAGACTGATCTCGGTCTAAGTGAAGACTAGGTTGAGGATTTCCTGCAAAGCAAGCACACGTAAACTAGCCTCGAGGATTGTGCCGAGGAAGGCCCCTCTGATGCTAAAGTCAGTTTAGTGTATTGAGAGAGAAAGCTATGCAAGAGAATTAATTGTTTGAGGCTTGTATTGAATGAATGATAAATATGGCAATTGAAGGCTTTTATACCTTGCTCAAAATAGGTGAACTAGGCCACAAAGTCAGATGGGCTTGCCATGTTGACTGGGCTTGACTGACTTGGCATGCTTTGGAGAGTTGAACCTTACTTTTGGGCTTTTGTAATTAAAACAATTGGATTGGCCCAATTAAATAATTGAATTGGACTCAAAAATTTTTTATTAACTTTCACTTACACAAGTTAAATTTCACCAAAGCAACTTTTTGAAAATGGCAAATCTAAGATTGATTGTGGTTATATCTGAAATTTGTGACGAAAGTACTTAACCACCAACGCTGAGATTGAAAGGTTGAATGGAAAAAACTTGTAGCGATGGAGGCGACCATAGTAAAGGAGGAGTCGATATGGCGGCAGCAATCAATAGTGAGGCGCCGCAACGATCGATGGTGAGGTAGCAGCTGCAATAGTTGTTGAGGCGTCGATGACGATGGATCAGAGGTGGTGCTACCATAGTAGTGGTGACGATAGTTAAAGAATTAGAACAGCATCGTTTACGAGCAAGGGCAAAGTATGTTAGAAAGATTTGAAATGACGTATATTCCCTGCCCACGGTCATATTTGTGCTTATTTTAGCTCTGCGGAGCTATTTTTATTACTAATATGCATTTCTTACTCTTTTTGTAGAGTTGGTATTATTTTGCAGGAATCTACAGATTTATAATAATTCCCGAACTTATTGAGCCATTACAAAGATATTGGAGTTTGATCGTATTTTATGACCGTATACTTAAAGCCCATGAACGAGTCAAACAAATTTAGTTCGGTGATCAAGGGCTCGATATGTGAAAAGGTCCAAGATTTTACAAGTTTTTATTACGAACCAATCAAGGAAAGAAATTGGGCCAAAAGCTTGAAGGGGTCTGAGCTTGCAAGTCCAAGATATATTAAGAAGAAGGAAATTACAAACCAAGTAAAAAGGCCAAATATTATATCTGTTGGGCGTGGAATTAACGGGCCCGATCGGATGGCCCAATTCCCGATCAATTACCATGCGTGATACTGCTGCCTCATTTGTTGGAGTTTTTATTATTATTGGACTTTGTTATAAAACTATAAAAATCCCATTAGTATAGACGTAGTACGAGGCTTTAGGGGTAGGGGTTAGAAAGTGAGTTGGAAGAAAACTTATTTTACTTTCTTATAAAAGGGCAGCAGTAGTATTAAGGGGGGACTCTTTACGTAGGTAGTGGGGATTAGTTGTTAGCTTAGTTTTTTATCATATATTATTTAGATTAGTTATTAAGATTTTGTCAGATGCTTTGTTTTTGTTTTGTTTTAGTTCATACGTAACTTTTAGTTTTTCGTCATAATTATTCTCTTTATTTAATTATTATTTTTATTATGCTTTATTTAATTGTTTTCCTTAATTTCTTGTTCTTTCTTTTAATCATGCTTAGTTTAATCGCTTTGATTATTTTAGATTAAATTATGTTCGAGTAGTTTTATTCTAGGGTTGTGGGGATTCATGAATAATACGAAGGGGTAATTTATTATTGTTGATTATTGATGATTGATTAATTTCCTATTGATTGATTTAATACTATTCAATTAGATTAGGCCTGGTTTAATTGCATGAGTTTTGCATTATTGATTCGAGATTCGAGAGATGAGAATTGATGTTTAGGCTTAGTTTCAATAGGCGTGTTAATCTATAAATGGTTAAGTCAAGATTCGAGAGATGCGATTTAATACCGGTAGATTAATATTTGATTATAATAAGTAGCGAAAGCCCTTTATAATCTGGTTAATTTATGCATTGATAATTGATTGTTATGTTTTACCCTGGAGTATTATTTATTGGTGAACCTATACCCTAGACCTTTTATTATTGACTATTCCTTTATTTAATTTTCTTAGTTTGATTATTAGTGTAATTCACACAATACAAATTGGTTACTCGATAATTTAGATTACAATAATTGATTAGGAGTAAAAGAACATTGTTTCCCTGTGGATTCGACTCTACTTCCCTATTTACTTTAGCTAGAGGACTTAGGAATTACTTTTGAATAGGTGATACGACTTTAGCCTGTCAAAATTTGGCGCCGTTGCCGGGGAAACGGTTTTATTTGGAATGATTATTAGAGTCTAGATTTTTTTTTATTATTATGAGTTGAAAATATCCATGCTTACGCCACTACAAGAATTATATTCGTTTTATGCAGAACCTGACTACTGTTGTTGTCAATATCGTCTTTGTCATGAAAATCCTGAATGCTCTTATAGTGAGTTTTTCGTGCGTGCTCCGGATGATTTTAGAGTCTTTTCATTTACATATGATCATATTCAGAAATGATTGGTGGAAAATGAGAGCTATTGGAAGGCTCTTGATGAAAAAGTCTATGGACACTATAATAATACGAATGTTATTGAGGATGAGGAACCATCGGTTATAGAATTTGTGGTTGAAAATTCATTGGTTGACGAATCGGTGATTGATAAAACATTAGTTGTAGAAACGGTGGTTGAAAATTCCTTTGTTAATGATGAGTTTATTCATGAGGGTAGAATATTCAAGTCATTATTTGATGATAAAGACAAAGACTACCTCCATGTTCGTTCTATTAGTGCTTAATGAAATGTTTGCAGGAGCGTTTGATAAGTTACTCAAGGCGTTGAATTCTTCCAATTGAGGAGGGATGGAGTACGGTCGAACGGGACCTTGATAAACTAGCGCTTTGCGGGAGGCAACCCGTATTTTATTGTTTTTTATTTTTTTTCTTTTTTTTGTGTTTCGTTTGTTTTATTTTAGAGTGGTAAGGAGAGCATATCTTATGCTTGTGGGAGTTTCTATTTGTGTAGGTTTTGATCTAGAAAGGTGTCGATTTAAAAGGAGAAGAATGATCGGGCGCGCGTATGGATCAACAAAACTGCTCAAGTTCGACAAGTTGTAACTTTTACGTTTCTTATCGGATTTTTTCGTGTGACCTATCGTTGGAAAGCTCTTAAAGTCTGCTTTCCAACCCAATTGGAATCACTGCATTATCATTTATACATCAAAAGTTATGATCAGAATAGTGCACATGACTTAATTTTTATCTTTTTCCCACTAACACTTTGTTTCATTCTTGCCCAAATTTGTTCCAAAGAGATGCATTGCAATCCACGAGGCATTGGTGACATTGATGTGGTGATGA
This sequence comes from Amaranthus tricolor, assembly GCF_026212465.1. Lineage (NCBI taxonomy): Eukaryota > Viridiplantae > Streptophyta > Magnoliopsida > Caryophyllales > Amaranthaceae > Amaranthus > Amaranthus tricolor. The sequence continues at coordinate 15,827,339 of NC_080057.1, forward strand.
TGATGAGTAGTAGTCACCTTGACAACTAACTTCCCTTTTAAGACAATGAGGACATTGTCTGATTTTAGCTTGGCGGAGATTTTTGGATTGAGGTATCTTTCTTTTCTCTCTTTTTGTTTTTGATGTGTTTAGTTTAGATTTATTGCTTTCTAGGGTAGATTTCATTGCTTTAAAAATAAAAAAATAAAAAAGAAAAATAAATCCAAAAATACGTTCCAATGAATAATAAATCATGCTTCCCTGTGCCCCATACATGAAATATTGTTTTGATTCTTGGTATATGATGACGAGTACTGTGGATAGGTTAGCCATGATTTAATGTTTAATTGCTTGGATGCCCTAACATGAGTCAATTTTGTCCAACTGCTTGTGAATATAGTGCTTGACTAGTTGATTTGGTTAGGTATGTGTGTTAGTTCCTGGTATGTCAATAAAGTTGAGTATGGTTTATAACTTTGAGTAATATTTGTATGACTCATTATTATGCACATTGAGGAGGACGAAGACATTTGTTCTCTTAGGTAGCCTTCAGATGATTTTAGATACATTTGTTCCCTTCTTGCTACCCATGTTGTTGCTTGTGCCCTTTCATTGTTTATTAGCCACCTTACAAGCCTATTTTGCCCCATTGGTTACTAGTCCCAAGCTTGTCTTGGGGGAGCTAATAGTGAGTGAGGTGAGGGAGTTGTAGTGTGCACTTAATTTGCACAAATTTGGGTGGATTTGAGAAGTTATTTGTTTGTTCTTATTTTTGTGGATTGGAAAAAAAAAAAGATTGACAAATTGTTCAAAGTTGAAAAAAAATTCCAATGTGAGATAAAAAGGAAAAAAAAAGAGCAAAAGAAAAAAAAAATTGTTTCAATGTTCAAATGTTCTTAGTGAAGGTGGATCAAAAGAAAAGAAAAAGAGAAGAAAAAAAAAATCAAATTGAAAAAAAATAGAGTTCAAAGTTTGTTTGTTCACGCAAGTTTTATAGTGTTATATTTGTATATATGAGTAAATTGTAATTGTTGGGTATTTTTAATATAATTGGTTGTTTGGTGAATTTTTGGTAGTGTTGGGTTGTGTTGGAGATGATTGGTCATTATTTATTTTTGACCTTGGTTATATTTATTATTGGTTATATTTATTAGGATTTTGGCTTGCTTAAGCATGGCTTTACTCTCACGTTTTCCCAAATACTTCCTACCCTTTACCTAAGCCTTACATTAGAAGCTTTGAAGACCTTCCGACCTTTGTGCATAGAGTTGTGTGAATGTGAAATTAGTTGTTTATCAATGCAAAGAATGATTTGATATATTTCGAGTCGACTGCTAGGTTGAGTGCTTGTTTTCTTAAACACACGAGTGCTGTGAGTTTGGGAGGGCAATGTTCACATTTAAAGGGGTTGGATGGAAAGCGATCGAGTACATCTTTTACTCGCCACATAAAAGAGCAAAGAGTGTGTGAGCACTAGTCTTGAACTCCATATACACTTGTGGTTCGCTCTACTTGACAATTGTTAGGGAAGATGAGTACTTGGATGGATTTGATTGGTTGACTTTGATGCATATTTGTTGGATTTTCCTTGAATCGATTATGCTTGATTTAAATTATTTTTGGGGTGAAGTTTTGGTTTATTTATTCATTGCTTTGCTTAAGCACAAGCAAAGGTATGGCTTGGGGGAGTTTGATAAGTCTATTTTATATATATTTTTATTCCCCGCCCACGGTCATATTTGTGCTTATTTTAGCTCTGCGGAGCTATTTTTATTACTAATATACTTTTTCTAGTCTTTTTGTAGAGTTAGTATTATTTTGCAGGAATCTACAGATTTATAATAATTCCCGAGCTTATTGAGCCACTACAAATATATTGGAGTATGATCGTATTTTATGACTGTATACTTAAAGCCCAGACCGAGTCAAAGAAATTTAGTTCGGTGATCAAGGGCTCGATATGTGAGAAGGTCCAAGATTTTACAAGTTTTTATTACGAACCAATCAAGGAAAGAAATTGGGCCAAAAGCTTGAAGGGGTCTGAGCTTGCAAGTCCAAGATATATTAAGAAGAAGGAAATTACAGACCAAGTAAAAAGGCCAAATATTATATCTGTTGGGCGTGGAATTAACGGGCCCGATCGGATGGCCCAATTCCCGATCAATTACCATGCGTGATACTGCTGCCTCATTTGTTGGAGTTTTTATTATTATTGGACTTTGTTATAAAACTATAGAAATCCCACTAGTGTAGACGTAGTACGGGGCTTTAGGGGTAGGGGTTAGAAGTTGAGTTGGAATAAAACTTCTTTTACTTTCTTATAAAAGGGCAGCAGTAGTATTAAGGGGGGACTCTTTACTTAGGTAGTGGGGATTAGTTGTTAGCTTAGTTTTTATCATATATTATTTAGATTAGTTATTAAGATTTTGTCAGATGCTTTGTTTTTGTCTTGTTTTAGTTCATACGTAACTTTTAGTTTTTCGTCATTATTATTCTCTTTATTTAATTATTATTTTTATTATGCTTTATTTAATTGTTTTCCTTAATTTCTTGTTCTTTCTTTTAATCATGCTTAGTTTAATCGCTTTGATTATTTTAGATTTAATTATGTTCGAGTAGTTTTATTCTAGGGTTTTGGGGATCCATGAATAATACGAAGGGGTAATTTAATATTGTTGATTATTGATGATTGATTAATTTCCTATTGATTGATTTAATACTATGCAATTAGATTAGGCCTGGTTTAATTGCATGAGTTTTGCAATATTGATTCGAGATTCGAGAGATGAGAATTGATGTTTAGGCTTAGTTTCAATAGGTGTGTTAATCTATAAATGGTTAAGTCAAGATCTGAGAGATGCGATTTAATACCGGTAGATTAATTATGTGATTATAATACGTAGCGAAAGCCATTTATAATCTGGTTAATTTATGCATTGATAATTAATTGTTATGTTTTACCCTGGAGTATTATTTATTGGTGAACCTATACCCTAGACCTTTTATTATTGATTATTCCTTCATTTAATTTTCTTAGTTTAATTATTAGTGTAATTCACACAATACAAATTGGTTACTCGATAATTTAGATTACAATAATTGATTAGGAGTAAAAGAACATTGTGTCCCTGTGAATTCAACCCTATTTCCCTATCTACTTTAGCCAGAGGACTTAGGAATTACTTTTGATTAGGTGATACGACTTTAGCCTGTCACTAGGATTTGGATCACATCCAAATTCAAATCCGTTTAATTTCCAAACATGTAGTTTTTGTCAATTCCATCATTTCAAATGAAATGATTGTATCCAAAGATAGCATAATTTATACCAAACATCCCCTTAAAGTGGTCCAAACCTCTTACAACACCCCTTGATAATCTTTGTTGAGATTCCACAAAATAGTGTACATTTACACTTTTCACGTTTGCCAAATGTACATTTTGTGTTTTCAATACCTATAATCACACATGCAAAAGAACTTATAATTACACAAACATAAAAACTATAATGATTGAATATTAATAACGTACTTAATAAGACAAATTATATATGACCTCACATGACTATATTTTTTTTCTTACATATTGAGAAATTAAAAAAATTCTCTTAACTTGTGAGTTGTGAACACTGACAAAAATTCTATTGTCCTTGTTTTGTCAAACGAAGGGAGTAAACAAAAACGATATTAATGACAATAAGTGGTAAAAGAAATTAAATTGAAACTTTAAATGCCGCTAATGATAACGGCCAAGAGATACATTTATTTAGCTAACAAGATCTTCTCAAATGTCATCAAGCAACTAGATACACTAGCATAGTAGAGATACATCTATTTAGCTAACAAGATCTTCTCGAATGTCATCAAGCAACTAGATACACTAGTATAGTAGAGCAAGTCTCAAAAAACTCTATAAGCTCAGGATTATTGGGTTTCAGATGAAAGACACCATCATCATTCTTCTTCTTTTGTTTCATCTCATGAACGTAGGCCTGTAACTTGTCTACCATAGGCCAAGGTCCCACCACCTCATTGACAAGATCGAACTCTCGAGGTACAAGATACCAATTGTCAGGTCGCATTGAAGTCTTGCCTTTGTAAAACTTGTAATATCTGTCCATCCAAACAAACATATGACTCCAAATTAGATCATACGACAAAATATGAAACCTAATACTCCGTGAGAAAATTGGAGTAATTGTTTTGCGATGAGTAGCTAGCTCCGTGAGAAACAATTGGAGAAGCACAAATTTCATGCCTGCCCCTAGAAACACTCTTGGGCTTTCTATGGATAATAATAGTTTCTACTTTTCAGATGACTCATATTTGGCAAAGTTTGTTTTGAAGTTGTAATGGAAACTTGGCCAAACAAAGCCCCTTCATGTAAATAAGTAAATATCATCAGTTCTAATGAGCAATACAGACAACAATAACCAGTTCAATGAAATAAATTCAATAAAACAGAAGTTGAATAGCCAGCAATAACTAGTTTCATAAAATAAGGGGGCTGTTTAGTTAAGGGTATTCAGCAAAGGGAAAGAGAAACAACACTGTTCTTTCCATTAGGAAGTGTTTGGTTGTACATTTTGTTCATTCCCTTTCAGCTTTTTCCTTTATTGAGTTCCCCAAAACACCTCTATCCTCATTCCCTCCTACATTTGGATTCCCCCATATTCTTCTTCTTCTTCATCATCCACCTTGACCTCCTTTGACCAATGTTCCACCACTACCACAACCAGCACCTTGTCCCCAACCTCCACTAGAAACACCACCACCCTTGTAATCCTACCTCCACCATCACCATTAACAACCTTCTACCACCACCAACACTAACAAAAGCACCCCAAAAAAATCACCATAAAGAAAAGACCAAAACAAATCTCACCATTGCATCCAACCACTAAACCAATGATTCCATACCTCACGGCTACCATAACTCCAAAATTCAACAACCCCTAACAAATATAACCCAATTAAGCTAAATCTTCTTCTACAACCATAAACACCTTTAAAGCGAGAGAAGATACAAATCCATGTGAAATCTGCTTTTTATGGTCTAATTCAAGCATAATAAGCCTAAATGGATGGCTCTCTTGATAAGAGATTAGGGTACGTTGAGAGGAACCAAGGTAGGGCCCTCTTTCCCATGTATGATGACTATGCTCGTCGGGGTGCTATTCCCGACGATGTTGTTTACCCTGACTGGTACCAGCCACCACCTCAGGGATATGTAGATCCCACCTCCCATGGCATTTACAGTGACTATTCCGCATCTGCTGGCTATGGCCGAAACTCTCCTTTTGGTGGGATGGGGGGGAATGTTAACCCTCATTATTTTGGTGGTAGTTCTTCTGGTGGTGCAGGTGGTAGTGGAGGTGGTGCGATGGATGAGGATGATGATGATTAGGCATGCTGGGCTAATTCCCAAGTCAATGAGGACATTGTCTAATTTTGGCTTAGGGAGATTTTTGGATATTGGTATTTCTCTCTTCTCTTTCTTTTTGTTTTTGATGTGTATAGTTTAGTTTTTTTGCTTTCTAGGTTAGATTTTATTGCTTTGAAAAAAATTTTAAAAAATACAAAATTATTATCCAATGAATGATAAATCATGCTTCCCTGTGCCCCATACATGAAAATTTTTCGAAATTGTTTTGATTCTTGGTATATGATGATGAGTATTGTGGATAGGTTAGCCATGATTTGATGTTTGATTGCTTGGATGTCTTAACATGAGTCAATTTTGCCCAACTACTTGTGAATATAGTGCTTGACTAGTTGATTTGGTTAGGAATGTGTGTTAGTTCCTGGTATGTCAATGAAATTGAGTATTGGTTGCAACTTCGAGTAATGGTTGTATGACTCATTATTATGCACATCGAGGAAGACGAAGGCATTTGTTCTCTTAGGTAGCCTTCAGATGATTTTAGATACATTTGTTCCCTTCTTGCTACCCATGTTGTTGCTTATGCCCTTTCATTGTTTATTTAGCCACATTAGTGAGTGAGGTGAGGGAGTTGGAGTGTACACTTAATTTGCACAATGTGGGTGGATTTGAGAAGTTATTTATTTGTTCTTATTTTTGTGGATTGAAAAAAATTGAGAAATTGTTGTTCAAAGTTGAAAAAATTCCAATGTGAGATAAAAAGAAAAAAAAAAGAGCAAAAGAAAAAAATGGTTTCAATGTTCAAATATTCTAAGTGAAGGTTGATCAAAAGAAAAAAAAAGAAGAAAAAAATCAAATTCAGAAAAAAAAAAAAAAAAAAAAAAGAGTTCAAAGTTTATTTATTCACCCAAGTTCTATAGTGTTATATTTTGTATATATGAGTGAAGTTGTAAGTATTGAAAATGTGTGAAATATTGGTTTGGTTGTTTGGTGAATTTTTGGTAGAGTTGAGTTGTGTTGGAGATGATTTGGTCATTATTTAATTTTGACCTTGGTTTTATTTATCAGGATTTTGGCTCCCTTAAGCATGGCTTTACTCTCATGTTTTCCCAAATTTATCCTACCTTTTTACCCTAAGCCTTATGAAAGGCGTGTCGCGCACCTAGCAAAAATAACCTAACTATTCCTTCTACTTATGTAGTCGGGCAAGCAAGGGTCGAATCCCAAGAGACTAACTGGTTCAAAGTGGTTGTATTGACTTTAATTAGAGCTAAGCAAGTAAACAAAATAAGAGGAGATTGATGTAAACTAAATAACTAAAGCAATTGAAACTAATAGGAAATATCAACGATTAAAAGCAATTCTAGGCTTAAGAATTCCCACTAACATGAATTAATTCGGCAAGCAATTCCCTTTTCCCTTGATCAATTAACCAACAATTCATAGGATGGGAGCACCCTAAAAAAATACTAGTGATTTCTTTCGATCAATCAAAAGCTTCCTTAACAAAGCAATCCTACCTATTTTCATGGATTCAAGCGATTTAAGGACTTTAAGCATAGCATTCCTTAAATCCTAACAAATTTCACCATCAACTTTCGTGATGATTTCCTTTATCTCAATTTAGAGTTCTAAATTCAATCAAGAATCAACTTTCGTTGTAAACCTAATCACATTCATCCAATATTATTTCTAATCAAAGAATGATAATAAAACCAACTCTAAATTGAATGAATTGTAAATTAATCAAGGTTGCGAATTGGGAATTCAATTGCAAATTAATCCATATAAGGGTTCATCTAATCCCTAGAATTTGGGGAAACTACTCACACATAATTGTTGAATAAACAAAACAAATATTGAAAGAAAGCATGATTAATAACAATAAAAAGAAAATAAAGATGAGAAGATATTACTTGAATTGATGAAATTGTCAAATCAATGTTGCAAAAATCAAAGTAGAGAATTGTGTGCCAAAAGAAAACTAAGGAGAACTAAGCCTTTTTAATGTGAAATTAGTTGTTTATTAATGCAAAGAATGATTTGACATATTTCGAGTCGACTACTAGGTTGAGTGCATGTCTTTTTAAACACACGAGTTCGTGAGTTGGGAGGGCATTGTTTTCATATAAAGGGGTGGATGGAGAGCGAACGAGTACATCTTTTACTCGCCACATCAATGAGAGTTGAGTGTGTGAGCACTAGTCTTGAATTCTAAATGCTCTTGTGGTTTGCTCTATTTGACAATTGTTAGGAAGGAGAGTTGGACGAATTTGATTGGTTGGTTTTGATGCATCCTTGTTGGATTTGCCTTGAATTAGTATGCTTGGTTTAGATTATTTTTGGGGTGAAGTATGTTTTGTCTGTTCATTGATGAGCTCTTTGCTTTGGGACAAGCAAAGGTTTGGCTTGGGAGAGTTTGATATGTTCATTTTATTAGAGATTTACTCCCGTCCCTTGGTCATATTTAGGAGTATTATTGGCTCTTCGGAGTCACTTTTATCACTAATATGTGTTCTCTAGTGTTTCCGTAGTTTTGGTACTGTTTTATACGAAATTGTAGATTTGGAGCATTTTCCCGGACTTATATTAAGCAACTACGAGCATTGGAGAAATATGACCGTATTACATAGTCCAAGACCGGTTAGAGTCATCAAGTCGGTGATTAAGGGCTTGGCATAGAATAGACCGAGGCAATGGACCAAGTAATCAAGACCCAAGGTGGAAAACCCGGAATTGGGCCAAGAGAAATAGCCCAAACTTGAAAAGGTTCAGCATGCCCGGGAGCAAGCCCTCGCCCTAAGGCGCGCCCGGCCGGGAAAGCCATATAGAAGAAAAAGAAGACTTCGCCCTGACGCGCGCCTGACCGGGCACGTGTTTCTGAAGCGTTTTAATGATATAATTTGTTTTATCTTTTTAGCCTAAGTATAAATACGTTTTATTTTAGGAAGTTAAGAATGTTTTTTTACTCTCTTTACAAATTTCGGATTTTAGTTTAAGCTCTTATTAATCCTCTTACTTTTCTCTCTCTACACTCTTGAGTTTTATACGATTCATTATTTCCATTATTTTTGGTAACAATTTCTTCCCTTTCATTTTTAGTAATTAATTTCTTGGATTAATTATGTCGTATTTAATTGCTTTGCTTAGTTTAGATTTTAATATGTGTGAGTAGTTTATTTTCTAGGGTCGTGGGGATCCATAAATAATATAAAGGGGTAATTTACTATTGTTGATTGTTAATGCTTTGGTTAATTTCCTATGGATTGAATTAATGCTATGCAATTAGATTAGGCCTAATTTAATTGTATGAGTTATGCATTATTGATTCTAAATTCAAGAGATGAAAATTGATGTTTAGGCTTAGTTTCGATAGGCAGGTTAATTTATAAATGGTTAAGTCTAGATTCGAGAGACGCGATTTAATACCAATAGATTAATTTTGTGATTGTAATACGTAGCGAAAGCCCTTTATGATCTGATTAATTGATGCATTGATAATTGATTGTTGTGTTTTACCCTGGAATATTATTTATTGGTGAACCTGTAGCCTAAGTCTTTTATTATTGATTTCCTCCCTCATTCAATTTGCCTTAGTTTAATTATTAGTCTAATTCTTATTAAAAACAGTGTTATATATATGCTGAAATACATGATGTTGAAATTTAAGTAATCTCAAGTATAACCTTCCTAAACAAGTATTAATGATTACTTGATAATTCTTATTTGGTCAAGCAACTTAACCTGCTCATTTCCTTAAGCTACTAATTAGAGTAATAACCAAAAATAGTGTACCAGCTTATTAAAAAAACGCAACTAACCTACTCATCAAAACCATTTGGGCACAGTCGTTTGAATTCCAACTGAAAAGAAAAATAAAAAAAAAATTAAAAGCAGGAAATCTATGAAATAATTACCAGAAAGTATACAAACATCGCTGAATTGTAAACACTGTGCAGCAGAATTGGTGCACAGAGATTCCTTGAATAAAGGTAGACAGCTCCCGTAAACAAACCAAAAGATCAAGATCATTTAATCATGAAAAAAAATGCAAAAGAAATAAATTGAAGTAATAATAATCAAAACTGAGATTAAGAAATATACCAAAGAAAAAATGAGGAGGAAAAACACTCAAGTCAAATCTTTGAGCTCCAACATGTAACAATCCAAAAGCCACTGATGAAAGAAGCAGAGCTGTGGGTGTAGCTACCCTATAGATAAGGAAACAACAATTTTGTTCAATATATTGGAACAATAAAATAAATTTGAGTTAATAAAAAACCAATATATAAACTCGTAAACTTAACAATAAAAATAATCATTAACAGTAACTATATCGACATATTTGACACTTAATTGGTTTGTTTTGTTCAATATATTAAAATTCATTTTCAAACACAAAAAGGATGAGATAAGATCAAATATATAATAATAAAAATTAACATTGGTATAAATAGGCAAAAAGTAAATATTAACACTCTCGTAAATTAGCCAAATAAAAAAGTAAGTTGAAATACAATAGAATAAAAAAACCCTAATTTGGTAAACTTGAAATACAATAGAATAGAGAAATTTTAATGATACTAACCATTTTGTCAGGGAAGTGAGCAAAAAACCCCTATAAACTATTTCCTCAACAACAGCAGCTACATTAACTTGGACAAATGTGAAAACAGCAACTAGGTTGGTGCAAAATGGCATCATCTTCAGTTTGACCTGGTCATCCTCAGCATATTCCTGAAATATATGTAAATGAATATATTTTAAATTAGGAAAATGGTTAAAAATAACCCGATTCTTATTTGTCGCCACCTTTTACATTTTATCGCCACCCTCCTTCGAATGAAATTACGAATTTGCCCTTGTAATTTAAAAATTTACAAATTTGCCATTGAAGTTAATAACTTTTCATTTTAATTTTTTTTTTATTATTTTTATTTATATTATTATTATTTTTATTATTATTGTTATTATAATAATTATTATTTTTTTTATTATTATCATTATTATTATTATTATTATTATTATTATTATTATTATTAATATAATTATTATTATTTAAATAAAAGTAACTTAAAAAATAAATTAATTAAACAAAAGAAATTTTATAAGTCGAAATTCAAAAAAAAAAAAAAATTCCAGTCGCACACAACGTGCGACTCGACCTAACTACAGTCGCACGTTTTGTGCGATTGGTTTTTTTTTTTTTTGAATTTCGACTTAAAAAATTTCTTTTGTTTAATTAATTTATTTTTTAAGTTACTTTTATTTAAATAATAATAATAATAATAATAATAATAATAATAATAATAATAATAACATAAATAATTATAATTATAATAACAATAATAATAATAATAATAATAACAATAATAATATAAATAAAAATAATAAAAAAAAATGATAATGAAAAGTTATTAACTCCAATGTCAAATTTGTAAATTTTTAAATTCCAGGGGCAAATTCGTAATTTCATTCGAAGGAGGGTGGCGATAAAATAAAAAAGTGGCGAAAAATAAGAATCGGGTTATTTTTAACCATTTTCCTAAATTTAAAATATATTCATTTACATATATTTCAGGAATATGCTGAGGATGACCAGGTCCAACTGAAGATGATGCCATTTTGCACCAACCTAGTTGCTGTTTTCACATTTGTCCAAGTTAATGTAGCTGCTGTTGTTGAGGAAATAGTTTACAGGGGTTTGTTGCTCACTTCCCTGACAAAATGGTTAGTATTATTAAAATTTTCTATTCTATTGTATTTCAAGTTTACCAAATTAGGGTTTTTTTTTTTTATTCTATTGTATTTCAACTTATTTTTTTATTTGGCTTACTTACGAGAGTGTCAATACTTACTTTTTGTCTATTTATACCAATGTTAATTTTTATTATTATTTATTTGATCTTATCTCATCTTTTTGTGTTTAAAAATAAATTTTAATATATTGAACAAAACAAACCAATTAAGTGTCAAATATGTCAATATAGTTACTGTTAATGATTATTTTTATTGTTAAGTTTACGAGTTTATATATTGGTTTTTTATTAACTCAAATTTATTTTTGTTGTTCCAATATATTGAACAAAATTGTTGTTTCCTTATCTATAGGGTAGCTACACCCACAGCTCTGCTTCTTTCATCAGTGGCTTTTGGATTGTTACATGTTGGAGCTCAAAGATTTGACTTGAATGTTTTTCCCCCTCATTTTTTCTTTGGTATATTTCTTAATCTCAAGTTTGATTATTATTACTTCAATTTGTTTCTTTTGCATTTTTTTTCATGATTAAATGATCTTGATCTTTAGGTTTGTTTACGGGAGCTGTCTACCTTTATTCAAGGAATCTCTGTGCACCAATTCTGCTGCACAGTGTTTACAATTCAGCGATGTTTGTATACTTTCTGGTAATTATTTCATAGATTTCCTACTTCAGTTTATTTCTAGTATTTTTTTAATAGTAATTTAATGTTTTTTTTATTTATTTTATTTTTTTTTCAGTTGGAATTCAAACGACTGTGCCCAAATGGTTTTGATGAGCAGGTTAGTTGCGTTTTTTTCTTAATAAACTGGTACACTATTTTCGGTTATTACTTGAATTAGTAGTTTAAGAAAATGAGCAAGTTAAGTTGCTTGACCAAATAAGAATTATCAAGTAATCATTAATACTTGTTTAGGAAGGTTATACTTGAGATTACTTAAATTTCAACATCATGTATTTCAGCATATATGTAACACTGTTTTTAATAAGAATTAGACTAATAATTAAACTAAGGCAAATTGAATAAGGGAGGAAATCAATAATAAAAGACCTAGGCTACAGGTTCACCAATAAATAATATTCCAGGGTAAAACACAACAATCAATGCATCAATTAATCAGATCATAAAGGGCTTTCGCTACGTATTACAATCACAGAATTAATCTATTGGTATTAAATCGCATCTCTCGAATCTAGACTTAACCATTTATAAATTAACCTGCCTATCGAAACTAAGCCTAAACATCAATTCTCATCTATTGAATTTAGAATCAATAAATTTGCTTTATCTTTTTAGCCTAAGTATAAATACGTTTTATTTTAGGAAGTTAAGAATGTTTTTTTACTCTCTTTACAAATTTCGGATTTTAGTTTAAGCTCTTATTAATCCTCTTACTTTCTCTCTGTACGCTCTTGAGTTTTATGCAATTCATTATTTCCATTAATTTTGGTAACAATTTCTTCCCTTTCATTTTTAGTAATTAATTTCTTGGATTAATTATGTCGTATTTAATTGCTTTGCTTAGTTTAGATTTTAATATGTGTGAGTAGTTTATTTTCTAGGGTCGTGGGGATCCATAAATAATATAAAGGGGTAATTTACTATTGTTGATTGTTAATGCTTTGGTTAATTTCCTATGGATTGAATTAATGCTATGCAATTAGATTAGGCCTAATTTAATTGTATGAGTTATGCATTATTGATTCTAAATTCAAGAGATGAAAATTGATGTTTAGGCTTAGTTTCGATAGGCAGGTTAATTTATAAATGGTTAAGTCTAGATTCGAGAGACGCGATTTAATACCAATAGATTAATTTTGTGATTGTAATACGTAGCGAAAGCCCTTTATGATCTGATTAATTGATGCATTGATAATTGATTGTTGTGTTTTACCCTGGAATATTATTTATTGGTGAACCTGTAGCCTAAGTCTTTTATTATTGATTTCCTCCCTCATTCAATTTGCCTTAGTTTAATTATTAGTCTAATTCTTATTAAAAACAGTGTTATATATATGCTGAAATACATGATGTTGAAATTTAAGTAATCTCAAGTATAACCTTCCTAAACAAGTATTAATGATTACTTGATAATTCTTATTTGGTCAAGCAACTTAACCTGCTCATTTCCTTAAGCTACTAATTAGAGTAATAACCAAAAATAGTGTACCAGCTTATTAAAAAAACGCAACTAACCTACTCATCAAAACCATTTGGGCACAGTCGTTTGAATTCCAACTGAAAAGAAAAATAAAAAAAAAATTAAAAGCAGGAAATCTATGAAATAATTACCAGAAAGTATACAAACATCGCTGAATTGTAAACACTGTGCAGCAGAATTGGTGCACAGAGATTCCTTGAATAAAGGTAGACAGCTCCCGTAAACAAACCAAAAGATCAAGATCATTTAATCATGAAAAAAAATGCAAAAGAAATAAATTGAAGTAATAATAATCAAAACTGAGATTAAGAAATATACCAAAGAAAAAATGAGGAGGAAAAACACTCAAGTCAAATCTTTGAGCTCCAACATGTAACAATCCAAAAGCCACTGATGAAAGAAGCAGAGCTGTGGGTGTAGCTACCCTATAGATAAGGAAACAACAATTTTGTTCAATATATTGGAACAATAAAATAAATTTGAGTTAATAAAAAACCAATATATAAACTCGTAAACTTAACAATAAAAATAATCATTAACAGTAACTATATCGACATATTTGACACTTAATTGGTTTGTTTTGTTCAATATATTAAAATTCATTTTCAAACACAAAAAGGATGAGATAAGATCAAATAAATAATAATAAAAATTAACATTGGTATAAATAGGCAAAAAGTAAATATTAACACTCTCGTAAATTAGCCAAATAAAAAAGTAAGTTGAAATACAATAGAATAAAAAAACCCTAATTTGGTAAACTTGAAATACAATAGAATAGAGAAATTTTAATGATACTAACCATTTTGTCAGGGAAGTGAGCAAAAAACCCCTATAAACTATTTCCTCAACAACAGCAGCTACATTAACTTGGACAAATGTGAAAACAGCAACTAGGTTGGTGCAAAATGGCATCATCTTCAGTTTGACCTGGTCATCCTCAGCATATTCCTGAAATATATGTAAATGAATATATTTTAAATTAGGAAAATGGTTAAAAATAACCCGATTCTTATTTGTCGCCACCTTTTACATTTTATCGCCACCCTCCTTCGAATGAAATTACGAATTTGCCCTTGTAATTTAAAAATTTACAAATTTGCCATTGAAGTTAATAACTTTTCATTTTAATTTTTTTTTTATTATTTTTATTTATATTATTATTATTTTTATTATTATTGTTATTATAATAATTATTATTTTTTTTATTATTATCATTATCATTATTATTATTATTATTATTATTATTATTATTATTATTAATATAATTATTATTATTTAAATAAAAGTAACTTAAAAAATAAATTAATTAAACAAAAGAAATTTTATAAGTCGAAATTCAAAAAAAAAAAAAAATTCCAGTCGCACACAACGTGCGACTCGACCTAACTACAGTCGCACGTTTTGTGCGATTGGTTTTTTTTTTTTTTGAATTTCGAGTTAAAAAATTTCTTTTGTTTAATTAATTTATTTTTTAAGTTACTTTTATTTAAATAATAATAATAATAATAATAATAATAATAATAATAATAATAATAACATAAATAATTATAATTATAATAACAATAATAATAATAATAATAATAACAATAATAATATAAATAAAAATAATAAAAAAAATGATAATGAAAAGTTATTAACTCCAATGTCAAATTTGTAAATTTTTAAATTCCAGGGGCAAATTCGTAATTTCATTCGAAGGAGGGTGGCGATAAAATAAAAAAGTGGCGAAAAATAAGAATCGGGTTATTTTTAACCATTTTCCTAAATTTAAAATATATTCATTTACATATATTTCAGGAATATGCTGAGGATGACCAGGTCCAACTGAAGATGATGCCATTTTGCACCAACCTAGTTGCTGTTTTCACATTTGTCCAAGTTAATGTAGCTGCTGTTGTTGAAGAAATAGTTTACAGGGATTTGTTGCTCACTTCCCTGACAAAATGGTTAGTATTATTAAAATTTTCTATTCTATTGTATTTCAAGTTTACCAAATTAGGGTTTTTTTTTTATTCTATTGTATTTCAACTTATTTTTTTATTTGGCTTACTTACGAGAGTGTCAATACTTACTTTTTGTCTATTTATACCAATGTTAATTTTTATTATTATTTATTTGATCTTATCTCATCCTTTTTGTGTTTAAAAATAAATTTTAATATATTGAACAAAACAAACCAATTAAGTGTCAAATATGTCAATATAGTTACTGTTAATGATTATTTTTATTGTTAAGTTTACGAGCTTATATATTGGTTTTTTATTAACTCAAATTTATTTTTATTGTTCCAATATATTGAACAAAATTGTTGTTTCCTTATCTATAGGGTAGCTACACCCACAGCTCTGCTTCTTTCATCAGTGGCTTTTGGATTGTTACATGTTGGAGCTCAAAGATTTGACTTGAATGTTTTTCCCCCTCATTTTTTCTTTGGTATATTTCTTAATCTCAAGTTTGATTATTATTACTTCAATTTGTTTCTTTTGCATTTTTTTTCATGATTAAATGATCTTGATCTTTAGGTTTGTTTACGGGAGCTGTCTACCTTTATTCAAGGAATCTCTGTGCACCAATTCTGCTGCACAGTGTTTACAATTCAGCGATGTTTGTATACTTTCTGGTAATTATTTCATAGATTTCCTACTTCAGTTTATTTCTAGTATTTTTTTAATAGTAATTTAATGTTTTTTTTATTTATTTTATTTTTTTTTCAGTTGGAATTCAAACGACTGTGCCCAAATGGTTTTGATGAGCAGGTTAGTTGCGTTTTTTTCTTAATAAACTGGTACACTATTTTCGGTTATTACTTGAATTAGTAGTTTAAGAAAATGAGCAAGTTAAGTTGCTTGACCAAATAAGAATTATCAAGTAATCATTAATACTTGTTTAGGAAGGTTATACTTGAGATTACTTAAATTTCAACATCATGTATTTCAGCATATATGTAACACTGTTTTTAATAAGAATTAGACTAATAATTAAACTAAGGCAAATTGAATAAGGGAGGAAATCAATAATAAAAGACCTAGGCTACAGGTTCACCAATAAATAATATTCCAGGGTAAAACACAACAATCAATGCATCAATTAATCAGATCATAAAGGGCTTTCGCTACGTATTACAATCACAGAATTAATCTATTGGTATTAAATCGCATCTCTCGAATCTAGACTTAACCATTTATAAATTAACCTGCCTATCGAAACTAAGCCTAAACATCAATTCTCATCTATTGAATTTAGAATCAATAAATTTGCTTTATCTTTTTAGCCTAAGTATAAATACGTTTTATTTTAGGAAGTTAAGAATGTTTTTTTACTCTCTTTACAAATTTCGGATTTTAGTTTAAGCTCTTATTAATCCTCTTACTTTCTCTCTGTACGCTCTTGAGTTTTATGCAATTCATTATTTCCATTAATTTTGGTAACAATTTCTTCCCTTTCATTTTTAGTAATTAATTTCTTGGATTAATTATGTCGTATTTAATTGCTTTGCTTAGTTTAGATTTTAATATGTGTGAGTAGTTTATTTTCTAGGGTCGTGGGGATCCATAAATAATATAAAGGGGTAATTTACTATTGTTGATTGTTATTGCTTTGGTTAATTTCCTATGGATTGAATTAATGCTATGCAATTAGATTAGGCCTAATTTAATTGTATGAGTTATGCATTATTGATTCTAAATTCAAGAGATGAAAATTGATGTTTAGGCTTAGTTTCGATAGGCAGGTTAATTTATAAATGGTTAAGTCTAGATTCGAGAGATGCGATTTAATACCAATAGATTAATTTTGTGATTGTAATACGTAGCGAAAGCCCTTTATGATCTGATTAATTAATGCATTGATAATTGATTGTTGTGTTTTACCCTGGAATATTATTTATTGGTGAACCTGTAGCCTAAGTCTTTTATTATTGATTTCCTCCCTCATTCAATTTGCCTTAGTTTAATTATTAGTCTAATTCTTATTAAAAACAGTGTTATATATATGCTGAAATACATGATGTTGAAATTTAAGTAATCTCAAGTATAACCTTCCTAAACAAGTATTAATGATTACTTGATAATTCTTATTTGGTCAAGCAACTTAACCTGCTCATTTCCTTAAGCTACTAATTAGAGTAATAACCAAAAATAGTGTACCAGCTTATTAAAAAAACGCAACTAACCTACTCATCAAAACCATTTGGGCACAGTCGTTTGAATTCCAACTGAAAAGAAAAATAAAAAAAAAATTAAAAGCAGGAAATCTATGAAATAATTACCAGAAAGTATACAAACATCGCTGAATTGTAAACACTGTGCAGCAGAATTGGTGCACAGAGATTCCTTGAATAAAGGTAGACAGCTCCCGTAAACAAACCAAAAGATCAAGATCATTTAATCATGAAAAAAAATGCAAAAGAAATAAATTGAAGTAATAATAATCAAAACTGAGATTAAGAAATATACCAAAGAAAAAATGAGGAGGAAAAACACTCAAGTCAAATCTTTGAGCTCCAACATGTAACAATCCAAAAGCCACTGATGAAAGAAGCAGAGCTGTGGGTGTAGCTACCCTATAGATAAGGAAACAACAATTTTGTTCAATATATTGGAACAATAAAATAAATTTGAGTTAATAAAAAACCAATATATAAACTCGTAAACTTAACAATAAAAATAATCATTAACAGTAACTATATCGACATATTTGACACTTAATTGGTTTGTTTTGTTCAATATATTAAAATTCATTTTCAAACACAAAAAGGATGAGATAAGATCAAATATATAATAATAAAAATTAACATTGGTATAAATAGGCAAAAAGTAAATATTAACACTCTCGTAAATTAGCCAAATAAAAAAGTAAGTTGAAATACAATAGAATAAAAAAACCCTAATTTGGTAAACTTGAAATACAATAGAATAGAGAAATTTTAATGATACTAACCATTTTGTCAGGGAAGTGAGCAAAAAACCCCTATAAACTATTTCCTCAACAACAGCAGCTACATTAACTTGGACAAATGTGAAAACAGCAACTAGGTTGGTGCAAAATGGCATCATCTTCAGTTTGACCTGGTCATCCTCAGCATATTCCTGAAATATATGTAAATGAATATATTTTAAATTAGGAAAATGGTTAAAAATAACCCGATTCTTATTTGTCGCCACCTTTTACATTTTATCGCCACCCTCCTTCGAATGAAATTACGAATTTGCCCTTGTAATTTAAAAATTTACAAATTTGCCATTGAAGTTAATAACTTTTCATTTTAATTTTTTTTTTATTATTTTTATTTATATTATTATTATTTTTATTATTATTGTTATTATAATAATTATTATTTTTTTTATTATTATCATTATTATTATTATTATTATTATTATTATTATTATTATTAATATAATTATTATTATTTAAATAAAAGTAACTTAAAAAATAAATTAATTAAACAAAAGAAATTTTATAAGTCGAAATTCAAAAAAAAAAAAAAATTCCAGTCGCACACAACGTGCGACTCGACCTAACTACAGTCGCACGTTTTGTGCGATTGGTTTTTTTTTTTTTTGAATTTCGACTTAAAAAATTTCTTTTGTTTAATTAATTTATTTTTTAAGTTACTTTTATTTAAATAATAATAATAATAATAATAATAATAATAATAATAATAATAATAACATAAATAATTATAATTATAATAACAATAATAATAATAATAATAATAACAATAATAATATAAATAAAAATAATAAAAAAAAATGATAATGAAAAGTTATTAACTCCAATGTCAAATTTGTAAATTTTTAAATTCCAGGGGCAAATTCGTAATTTCATTCGAAGGAGGGTGGCGATAAAATAAAAAAGTGGCGAAAAATAAGAATCGGGTTATTTTTAACCATTTTCCTAAATTTAAAATATATTCATTTACATATATTTCAGGAATATGCTGAGGATGACCAGGTCCAACTGAAGATGATGCCATTTTGCACCAACCTAGTTGCTGTTTTCACATTTGTCCAAGTTAATGTAGCTGCTGTTGTTGAGGAAATAGTTTACAGGGGTTTGTTGCTCACTTCCCTGACAAAATGGTTAGTATTATTAAAATTTTCTATTCTATTGTATTTCAAGTTTACCAAATTAGGGTTTTTTTTTTTTATTCTATTGTATTTCAACTTATTTTTTTATTTGGCTTACTTACGAGAGTGTCAATACTTACTTTTTGTCTATTTATACCAATGTTAATTTTTATTATTATTTATTTGATCTTATCTCATCTTTTTGTGTTTAAAAATAAATTTTAATATATTGAACAAAACAAACCAATTAAGTGTCAAATATGTCAATATAGTTACTGTTAATGATTATTTTTATTGTTAAGTTTACGAGTTTATATATTGGTTTTTTATTAACTCAAATTTATTTTTGTTGTTCCAATATATTGAACAAAATTGTTGTTTCCTTATCTATAGGGTAGCTACACCCACAGCTCTGCTTCTTTCATCAGTGGCTTTTGGATTGTTACATGTTGGAGCTCAAAGATTTGACTTGAATGTTTTTCCCCCTCATTTTTTCTTTGGTATATTTCTTAATCTCAAGTTTGATTATTATTACTTCAATTTGTTTCTTTTGCATTTTTTTTCATGATTAAATGATCTTGATCTTTAGGTTTGTTTACGGGAGCTGTCTACCTTTATTCAAGGAATCTCTGTGCACCAATTCTGCTGCACAGTGTTTACAATTCAGCGATGTTTGTATACTTTCTGGTAATTATTTCATAGATTTCCTACTTCAGTTTATTTCTAGTATTTTTTTAATAGTAATTTAATGTTTTTTTTATTTATTTTATTTTTTTTTCAGTTGGAATTCAAACGACTGTGCCCAAATGGTTTTGATGAGCAGGTTAGTTGCGTTTTTTTCTTAATAAACTGGTACACTATTTTCGGTTATTACTTGAATTAGTAGTTTAAGAAAATGAGCAAGTTAAGTTGCTTGACCAAATAAGAATTATCAAGTAATCATTAATACTTGTTTAGGAAGGTTATACTTGAGATTACTTAAATTTCAACATCATGTATTTCAGCATATATGTAACACTGTTTTTAATAAGAATTAGACTAATAATTAAACTAAGGCAAATTGAATAAGGGAGGAAATCAATAATAAAAGACCTAGGCTACAGGTTCACCAATAAATAATATTCCAGGGTAAAACACAACAATCAATGCATCAATTAATCAGATCATAAAGGGCTTTCGCTACGTATTACAATCACAGAATTAATCTATTGGTATTAAATCGCATCTCTCGAATCTAGACTTAACCATTTATAAATTAACCTGCCTATCGAAACTAAGCCTAAACATCAATTCTCATCTATTGAATTTAGAATCAATAAATTTGCTTTATCTTTTTAGCCTAAGTATAAATACGTTTTATTTTAGGAAGTTAAGAATGTTTTTTTACTCTCTTTACAAATTTCGGATTTTAGTTTAAGCTCTTATTAATCCTCTTACTTTCTCTCTGTACGCTCTTGAGTTTTATGCAATTCATTATTTCCATTAATTTTGGTAACAATTTCTTCCCTTTCATTTTTAGTAATTAATTTCTTGGATTAATTATGTCGTATTTAATTGCTTTGCTTAGTTTAGATTTTAATATGTGTGAGTAGTTTATTTTCTAGGGTCGTGGGGATCCATAAATAATATAAAGGGGTAATTTACTATTGTTGATTGTTAATGCTTTGGTTAATTTCCTATGGATTGAATTAATGCTATGCAATTAGATTAGGCCTAATTTAATTGTATGAGTTATGCATTATTGATTCTAAATTCAAGAGATGAAAATTGATGTTTAGGCTTAGTTTCGATAGGCAGGTTAATTTATAAATGGTTAAGTCTAGATTCGAGAGACGCGATTTAATACCAATAGATTAATTTTGTGATTGTAATACGTAGCGAAAGCCCTTTATGATCTGATTAATTGATGCATTGATAATTGATTGTTGTGTTTTACCCTGGAATATTATTTATTGGTGAACCTGTAGCCTAAGTCTTTTATTATTGATTTCCTCCCTCATTCAATTTGCCTTAGTTTAATTATTAGTCTAATTCTTATTAAAAACAGTGTTATATATATGCTGAAATACATGATGTTGAAATTTAAGTAATCTCAAGTATAACCTTCCTAAACAAGTATTAATGATTACTTGATAATTCTTATTTGGTCAAGCAACTTAACCTGCTCATTTCCTTAAGCTACTAATTAGAGTAATAACCAAAAATAGTGTACCAGCTTATTAAAAAAACGCAACTAACCTACTCATCAAAACCATTTGGGCACAGTCGTTTGAATTCCAACTGAAAAGAAAAATAAAAAAAAAATTAAAAGCAGGAAATCTATGAAATAATTACCAGAAAGTATACAAACATCGCTGAATTGTAAACACTGTGCAGCAGAATTGGTGCACAGAGATTCCTTGAATAAAGGTAGACAGCTCCCGTAAACAAACCAAAAGATCAAGATCATTTAATCATGAAAAAAAATGCAAAAGAAATAAATTGAAGTAATAATAATCAAAACTGAGATTAAGAAATATACCAAAGAAAAAATGAGGAGGAAAAACACTCAAGTCAAATCTTTGAGCTCCAACATGTAACAATCCAAAAGCCACTGATGAAAGAAGCAGAGCTGTGGGTGTAGCTACCCTATAGATAAGGAAACAACAATTTTGTTCAATATATTGGAACAATAAAATAAATTTGAGTTAATAAAAAACCAATATATAAACTCGTAAACTTAACAATAAAAATAATCATTAACAGTAACTATATCGACATATTTGACACTTAATTGGTTTGTTTTGTTCAATATATTAAAATTCATTTTCAAACACAAAAAGGATGAGATAAGATCAAATAAATAATAATAAAAATTAACATTGGTATAAATAGGCAAAAAGTAAATATTAACACTCTCGTAAATTAGCCAAATAAAAAAGTAAGTTGAAATACAATAGAATAAAAAAACCCTAATTTGGTAAACTTGAAATACAATAGAATAGAGAAATTTTAATGATACTAACCATTTTGTCAGGGAAGTGAGCAAAAAACCCCTATAAACTATTTCCTCAACAACAGCAGCTACATTAACTTGGACAAATGTGAAAACAGCAACTAGGTTGGTGCAAAATGGCATCATCTTCAGTTTGACCTGGTCATCCTCAGCATATTCCTGAAATATATGTAAATGAATATATTTTAAATTAGGAAAATGGTTAAAAATAACCCGATTCTTATTTGTCGCCACCTTTTACATTTTATCGCCACCCTCCTTCGAATGAAATTACGAATTTGCCCTTGTAATTTAAAAATTTACAAATTTGCCATTGAAGTTAATAACTTTTCATTTTAATTTTTTTTTTATTATTTTTATTTATATTATTATTATTTTTATTATTATTGTTATTATAATAATTATTATTTTTTTTATTATTATCATTATCATTATTATTATTATTATTATTATTATTATTATTATTATTAATATAATTATTATTATTTAAATAAAAGTAACTTAAAAAATAAATTAATTAAACAAAAGAAATTTTATAAGTCGAAATTCAAAAAAAAAAAAAAATTCCAGTCGCACACAACGTGCGACTCGACCTAACTACAGTCGCACGTTTTGTGCGATTGGTTTTTTTTTTTTTTGAATTTCGAGTTAAAAAATTTCTTTTGTTTAATTAATTTATTTTTTAAGTTACTTTTATTTAAATAATAATAATAATAATAATAATAATAATAATAATAATAATAATAACATAAATAATTATAATTATAATAACAATAATAATAATAATAATAATAACAATAATAATATAAATAAAAATAATAAAAAAAATGATAATGAAAAGTTATTAACTCCAATGTCAAATTTGTAAATTTTTAAATTCCAGGGGCAAATTCGTAATTTCATTCGAAGGAGGGTGGCGATAAAATAAAAAAGTGGCGAAAAATAAGAATCGGGTTATTTTTAACCATTTTCCTAAATTTAAAATATATTCATTTACATATATTTCAGGAATATGCTGAGGATGACCAGGTCCAACTGAAGATGATGCCATTTTGCACCAACCTAGTTGCTGTTTTCACATTTGTCCAAGTTAATGTAGCTGCTGTTGTTGAAGAAATAGTTTACAGGGATTTGTTGCTCACTTCCCTGACAAAATGGTTAGTATTATTAAAATTTTCTATTCTATTGTATTTCAAGTTTACCAAATTAGGGTTTTTTTTTTATTCTATTGTATTTCAACTTATTTTTTTATTTGGCTTACTTACGAGAGTGTCAATACTTACTTTTTGTCTATTTATACCAATGTTAATTTTTATTATTATTTATTTGATCTTATCTCATCCTTTTTGTGTTTAAAAATAAATTTTAATATATTGAACAAAACAAACCAATTAAGTGTCAAATATGTCAATATAGTTACTGTTAATGATTATTTTTATTGTTAAGTTTACGAGCTTATATATTGGTTTTTTATTAACTCAAATTTATTTTTATTGTTCCAATATATTGAACAAAATTGTTGTTTCCTTATCTATAGGGTAGCTACACCCACAGCTCTGCTTCTTTCATCAGTGGCTTTTGGATTGTTACATGTTGGAGCTCAAAGATTTGACTTGAATGTTTTTCCCCCTCATTTTTTCTTTGGTATATTTCTTAATCTCAAGTTTGATTATTATTACTTCAATTTGTTTCTTTTGCATTTTTTTTCATGATTAAATGATCTTGATCTTTAGGTTTGTTTACGGGAGCTGTCTACCTTTATTCAAGGAATCTCTGTGCACCAATTCTGCTGCACAGTGTTTACAATTCAGCGATGTTTGTATACTTTCTGGTAATTATTTCATAGATTTCCTACTTCAGTTTATTTCTAGTATTTTTTTAATAGTAATTTAATGTTTTTTTTATTTATTTTATTTTTTTTTCAGTTGGAATTCAAACGACTGTGCCCAAATGGTTTTGATGAGCAGGTTAGTTGCGTTTTTTTCTTAATAAACTGGTACACTATTTTCGGTTATTACTTGAATTAGTAGTTTAAGAAAATGAGCAAGTTAAGTTGCTTGACCAAATAAGAATTATCAAGTAATCATTAATACTTGTTTAGGAAGGTTATACTTGAGATTACTTAAATTTCAACATCATGTATTTCAGCATATATGTAACACTGTTTTTAATAAGAATTAGACTAATAATTAAACTAAGGCAAATTGAATAAGGGAGGAAATCAATAATAAAAGACCTAGGCTACAGGTTCACCAATAAATAATATTCCAGGGTAAAACACAACAATCAATGCATCAATTAATCAGATCATAAAGGGCTTTCGCTACGTATTACAATCACAGAATTAATCTATTGGTATTAAATCGCATCTCTCGAATCTAGACTTAACCATTTATAAATTAACCTGCCTATCGAAACTAAGCCTAAACATCAATTCTCATCTATTGAATTTAGAATCAATAAATTTGCTTTATCTTTTTAGCCTAAGTATAAATACGTTTTATTTTAGGAAGTTAAGAATGTTTTTTTACTCTCTTTACAAATTTCGGATTTTAGTTTAAGCTCTTATTAATCCTCTTACTTTCTCTCTGTACGCTCTTGAGTTTTATGCAATTCATTATTTCCATTAATTTTGGTAACAATTTCTTCCCTTTCATTTTCACTTTCAGTAATTAATTTCTTGGATTAATTATGTCGTATTTAATTGCTTTGCTTAGTTTAGATTTTAATATGTGTGAGTAGTTTATTTTCTAGGGTCGTGGGGATCCATAAATAATATGAAGGGGTAATTTACTGTTGTTGATTGTTAATGCTTTGGTTAATTTCCTATTGATTGAATTAATGCTATGCAATTAGATTAGGCCTAATTTAATTGCTATTCTAATTCCCTCCCACCCCCCAAATCCCTCTACACCTTCAACCCCATCCACCAACTTTTCAGTTCCCACCACCACTTACAACTCTCACTGCCACTATATACACCACCATTTTTACAGCTACCACTACCACCATCATCACCAACGCTGCCGCCGCGGCTGCCACCACTACAAATCTAAGAAAATACACCCCACAAATCCCATAACATACTTAAACACTCACATGTAATGCCTTGTAGCTATCCACAACCTTAACACTATCACCGCCGTCACCGCAACCATACCACCTAACCCAAAAGCACCATACTTCTCAAAAACCACCATACCAACATAAAATTGAAGGATAACACAAGTCTCTGAAACATGAATAAAGGCTTTTTATGGTACAATTTGACCATGAAAGCTTTAGATCTAAAACTTTTATTGTCAAATTGAATCATTAAGAACCATATGATGATGAAAAAATCTTGCAAAAGTTGGGTAGGATGTGCTTTCGACGGTCGACGCATTTTTCCTAGTGAGTGGGTCGTGGTGGATGGGTCTCTTTGATGGTCTATTTCTACCACTAAGAATTGGTGAAGCATATGCGAAGCATTGAGTTGCCAAATTATGGTTGTGAATCGGGAAAATGGTTAAAATGGTGGTGTAGAGAGAAGATATATGAATTATGGAAGAAGTTGAAGTTAATATAATGGGGTTAAGGTTGATGTAAAAGTTGCAGGCTTGCGTGAAGAAGAAAGCAAATGAGTGAATCTACTAGATTTGCAACAAACATAGTTGAAGGGTCTAGAAACCCTTTGTTTTGATTAATCAAACAAATTGAGGGATTGGAGGGTTTTTGTTTTCTTTCCTTTCCATTCTCTTTCTTCATTCCATTCCTTTCTTTATCTCAAACCAAACAGCCCCTTATACTGCAACTATGAGAAGAACACACGACCATAACACAACTTGGTCAAAGTCCATATCAATAATGTTTTGGCACTAAAGATACTTCGCCAAACTTTTTAGTTTTTCAATGAGACAAACGCACGATAATTCATTCCTTATAATGTTCGGATTGTTAGGTTTACTTGGCTCACATATATCTAAATTAACTCACATACTTCCTCTATTATTATTAGATGATACTCAATCCATTTAAGGAAGTTTAGTATTAGACGATATACTACTTTTTTGGGCAATTTTTTCACTCTATCTCTCTCTTATCACATGGGTCCTATAATTTTTTTCTCTCTCATCCACCAAAGTTCCTGAAAATAAAAATGTATCATCCAATAAACGGAGGAAATATATGAAATAACATGATTGACATCAAAGAGATAATACATTTTTTGTGATACTTTTGCAAATTAAATAGACACAAACAAAATCAACACACCAAAGATCAAGCAAATCAAGGACTTAGCCGAATTAAAGAATTATCAAGAAGTGCTTGTGATCAAATATATAACCGTGTTTACATACACCTTATTAAATTATTCCAAAAGATTTTAAATCATGTGCCTAATTCGTATTACATGAGTAGAATATAAGCGAGATTCAAACAATATTTCCTTTTCCTTTTGAATAAAAATATTTCAAAACTAAAATTTGCAATTTTAATTACATATATTAATTTTAGGTTAAAAAGATGTATAAATGCATTTAAATATTCATTATTATTTATATATCTCTATTTATTCTCATTATACATAAAAACTAAAAAATGAAAATCCATGTATTAAAAGATAAAGTACTATTCAAAGATAAAGTATTAATTTTTTAGTATAAATTCCATGTATAACTGAAAAATGACAACTTTTAAGTATAATTTTAAAGTATTAATTTTTAAGTATAAAATCCATGTATAAATGAAAAATGACAACTTTAAGTATAATTTTTAAGTTTAGATTAGAATTTGTATTAAAAGATAAAGTACTATTCAAAAGTAAAATAGTGTCTTTATTAAAGGGAAAAAAGCTATTTAGACAAAAAAAAGTGCAACTTATGTTACACAAGACAAAGTAAGCTTCATATTTCATATTAACTTTCACATAATAAGGCCACAATTCAAAAAACTAGTTGTCAACAATTAATTCCTAGCTAATTTAGAATTCCAGAAACAATCTTTTAGGGTTGTACTTATTAATCATTTAATTTATTAATCAATAGTAAGTTTATAACTAACATTTAAAAAAAAAAAAAAAGAAAAAATTGATATATGGAATAAAACCTACCAAGCCTCTAGGCCACAAAGGCCGAGAACAGTCGTATCAAGCGACCACGGGACACTCCACCTAGTCAGAACTCTCTTCTTCAAGCTATCCTGAAAATTTCAAAACAAAAAAAATCACTAAACAAGAGAAAAATAAATAAATAATTTCAAGGGCTACAATTTACAATTTGAAATTTCTAAAAAGGTAAAATAAAACAAAATTTTAGTCCAAGCGATATTATTGAATCTCAATCATGCCTAATAAGCTAGTAGGAGTTTATTAGTCTAATAAGGTTGTAAAATATTATCTTATCTTTTTAGATAATAATTAGCTAGGTTTTAGTTGTTATCTCTTTTGGGTTGTTATAATATATTTAGCTACGTTTTGTACTCGAACATTATTCATTCAATGGCTTGTGTGTAGCCAAAAACACTCCACCATTCTCAATTAAGTTGGGTGGAAATCAATCCTGTATACTTAATATTAATTGATTAGGGTTTATGGGTGGAGAGTGGTCCTATAAACAAATCTAGTACATGGGCATATTTGCATAAAGCCACGCATCACTTTCACTAAAAATGAAATTTAATTTAAGTATATTCATACCAATTTAATTAGCATTCTCAATTCAATTTCAGCAACAAAGGAAGGCAATGTAAATTGATCAGGCAAGAAAACAAAACAACACTATCTTATAAAGTTATAAGTTATAACTAGAGGATATCACTATAAATGGTTGAATCATACCCCTTGCCATTTGGGCGAACGACGCAGCTGATGCAGTCCACCAAGCACACGACCAAAGATCTTCATGGTCTACACATTTTGATTGTATTGAATTATTACAACTTTGAAAAGAAATTGCACAAAAAATTGATAACAAAATGAAAGATATAGCAAATATACTTCAGAAAATTCAAACAAGTTGTCCCTATCCAGGTTTAAACTCTAACACGCATTTCAACAAACACTAATTTTTACATCATAAAATCACAATCAAATACAAGTTGCAACCATATATTAAACAAATTTCAACCTTGAAACTAAATTTGCATAATTTGAACAAAAGTTCTGAAACAAATGTTTCAAGTAATAAAGCTCTCTCAAACACAGTGCAAGAACAAAACAATGTTGCTGACTTAACACTTGCACCAAAGATTCATGAAAGGCTAAAGTCACTCCCTAATACCTTCCAAGACTTGAGAATAGACCCAAGAACATTATTCGAGCATAGCAAGGATAAGGCAACATCAAGGAATGGGCCCAAGGACCTATCAAGGAAAACAGACAGCAAAACAGAGCCTCCTGGACATCCTTACAAACAGCAGACCTTGGTGCACCCCATGAGCACAGATGAGAGCCAACCAGGCCATGAGAAGATTGGGACGCAATCTTTATACGCGGGCCAAGCCATCAAGGGCCTAGGATCATGCTGACAACACACCAAGTGCCCTAGGGACTCTGTTGAAGGAAGCCTGGTCACCAGTTTTCTTATCAGATTCTGTTCGAGTATTTTTGTTCCTGTTTTCTGTTTTTAAGTGTGCACATGTATTAGCACGTGAGCTTTTTAAGGCGTATGATTTTATAGCCGTTATGTTAGTTAGCACCTCTATATATAGGAGGTCTCATAAGTGTAAAAACACATTAGATTTTGATCATTAGTACCAAAGGTAATTCAGAAGGTGTTTTCTGTTTTTCCAAAGTTTGTTACAAACTTCTTCAAAGTTGTGGAACAACTTTGATTCCTTAAAGCCTAAGAGTTGTGGAGCAACTTGGCATCTTTAAGGGGATTTCAATCAAAGCCTCGAAGGTTTTGTTTGTGTTCGTTTAGTGTGATCTTCCAAGCATTCAACCATCATCAGGAAATCAAGAAGCCATTTCTTGATTCTGTTTGTGAGCATTTAAGGCTTTTCTGTTGGTTTTTGTTGTTCTGAGTACAGTACCCATTCAATCACTTGCCCCACATTAATCCTTAGATTACCAAGGCCCTATTCTGCCTTAGTTTTGTATCAAGTTCAAACATATGAAACACCTAAAGCATAACAAAAAATGCCAAAACAGAAACCCTAAGTTTAATCAGAGGTTGAATTTGATAATTGATAGCAGAAGAAATAGCATATCTGTTCCAAATATTTGAACAATTTGTACTTAAATTCACACAAACCTCAGATGAAAGAAAATCGCATACAATTGAAAAACAAACTTGAAAAGAAAAAAAAATCAAACAGATCATACGAAATTGGGGGAAAATGAAGATACTCAATCGATTTCAAAAACCCTAAGATATTGTTGAAATGAGAACAAACCGCTACAGTTACCTGGTTGACAAAACACCTAAATCATAATAAAAAAAGTACCAAAACAGAAACCCTATGATAGGATGCAGTTGATACCTTTGCTACCTTTGCTTGTGAAATATTAGAATAAGGAAGAAAGGAGTGAATGAAGAAGTTATTGTGTTGATTGGATCAATTCATGATGCATTCTTTATATACTAGTTTTTTTATGTCAAAAACTGCCTTAAGGTTGAAAAAAACAAGTTATATGAATTTTTATTAAAAGTTCATCTTAACTGAATACTTGATCAAGATATATTCTATATTCCCTCGTCAATCTCATTATTTTATATTTATTTTCTAAATTGAAACTATAATTCAATCCCTCTCTTCATTTATTAGCAAATTTCTACCCTCTCTCAAAAAAGCATCCAATTTGCAACATGTTGCAGAGTACAGATCGCAGGACTTGAACACATTCCCCTAATTCATACTTTTAAGTCTTTGCTAAGCATGTTCAGGAACATTACAGAACTAACAATAGATGAACATTACAGAACATTACAGAACATTACAGGACTTGAACTAACATTGCAGAGTACAGAGATATTTGGAAATTTGTATAATCAACCCTGAGTTCACTAATGAACTAACAATACACAAAGATTATAAGTGGAACTAACAGAAAAATTTAAAAACAGAATGAATTTTTTTATTTCTGGGTGTATTATCAGCACTATTGCTGAATTTACAAAAAAATACGAAGGTATTTCTCAAAATGTATGAACAAACAATTTTTAATAGATGAAAATTGCTTGTTATTGTAAGAAATACCATCGGTGCATTTATCAGTAAAAACTAAAGCACCAACAAGCCAACAATACAATAAACAAGAACCCATTGAAAAATCCCAAATGTATGAAACAAATACTCAAATTAGAAGTATGAACTAATAAGTAATAACTAATACAGTCAACAAGTATTGCAGAAAACTAATGAAATTGGTAACAAGTCAACAAGTAAACAAATGAAATTGGTACTTCAAATTACCTTCTTGAAGAGTGGGAGATGATGAAGAAGAAAAGAATTTTCCAAGAGGTGATGGCGAACACCCTTTTCGTGGGAACGGAGGGCGGCGGCGGCTACTACTTGAAGCTCGACGTCCCATAGATTTAGGGCTGAGGTCGCCTGAGGCTGAGGATGAAGAAGAAGCGGCTGAGGTCGCCTGAGGCTGAGGATGAAGAAGAAGCGGCTGAGGATGAAGAAGAAGGAAGAAGCGGCGGAGGATGAAGAAAAAGGAAGAAGCGGCGGAGGTCTGAGGATGAAGAAGAAATGATTTAGGGCTGAGGAACGAGGGTGAAATGAAGCGGTTTTTCTCTTTTAATTTATAAATTTTAAGGGTTGAAACCCGACGGGTCCAACCCAACCCGACCCCGACCCGTTTTTGACCCACTTTTTGCGGGTTTAAAAAAGCGGGTTAAACGGGTCACTTTTTAAAAGAAATTGTTCAAAACCCGCTTTTTGCGGATTGGGATTTTTGGGTTTAGCGGGTCGGGTTCATAATTGACAGTTCTAAGGTTTATACTATAACTGGTTCAAACCCAACGAATGTTGAACTGAACATTAAAATGAGGTTTGAGAGTGTCAGTGGGATTCAAATCTTACCTGTTTTGAATGATGACCATTTGGAGGTTTTGAGGGGTGTCATTGCAATGAGGTCTCTTCCCACTAATTTGTATGTGGAAACGGTGCCTATATGTACTCAACAGACTATTCGATTGACAGAGTAACAACCTACATATCCTCCCTCATACAATACAAGCTCACAAATGCCCTCATACAACATTCCATCATTTGAATATGGAATGGGATTTTTCAGTAGAATGTTACACGACGATCAATTTGACATGCAGTCCATTTAGTTCACATTTTACTGCACCTGTACATGAAGGGTCGTCGGTGTCAATGTTGCAGAAACCTGGTCCATCTACCTCAAACAATGACATTTCATCACTGATGCAGTTGCACAGTTACTCTCCTTCGCAAGAACATGTTCAAGCAACACCATCTCAAACTTTGGTGACTGCTGAAATTGTTGTAAACAACAAATTGTCTATTCTTGATATGTATGAGGATACGAACGACGAGGATGAGGGCGGAGATGAGGAAAATGTTATAAACAACGAGTTGTCTGTTGATGATGCTGTGGCTAGAACTCCATTGCCTTGATTCACTCAAATAAACAAGAATTATGAGGGTGGACATGTATTGGGCTGATTCGGGAAGCCATACTTCGTTTGTTGTCGGGGGAGAATTTGAGAAGGGCATGATTTTCGACAGTAAGAAAGTGCTCCAAGAAATGGTGAAACTGTATCCATACAACGGAATCAGTTTTACACCACGGTGACATCGAATGAGAATGTCCTTCATCTTAAATGCAAGAGGAAGTGTGGTTGGTCACTACGTGGTACAAAAACAAATCTAAACACACATGCCTTTAAGATCGTATCTTACAAGGGCCTACATCGTGAGAACTGCGTGAATGAAGTTCCGCCCAGCAATCACTAACACTTGGACTCCTCCATAATCTGTGACTATGTGAAGTCGTTTGTGCAGAAAGATCCATGTTTGAGAGCTGAATTTATACAAGATCTCATCTCCAACAAATTTCAATTTGATGTTCCTATCGAAGAGCGTGGTATGCCAAACAGAAAGCTATTGCGGAAATTTTTGGGGATTGGGAAAGTTCGTACAACAGACTTCCTTTTTTCATGCAAGCCCTCCAAGAGTCAAACCCCGGCACCGTAGTTTTATGGAAATACAAAGCTATTGCTGAAGGCTTTTACTACAGCAATGGAGGTGTTTGAACGAGTGTTTTGGGCCTTCAAGCCTTGCATCAATGGGTTTAAACATTGCATGCTTGTTCTCTCTATCGATGGGACACACTTGTATGGGAAATATAAAGGCACACTTTTGGTTGCTACAAGTGTTGATGCTAATTTTCAGGTATTTCCTCTAGCATTTGCAATAGTTGAAGGGGAAAACACCTCCAGTTGGTTTCTAAGCTAATTTTCAGGTATCGCTATCTTTGCAGAGCATCCCAGCGAGAGAGATGGGAGATCGGCGGTCCCTTAATTGTGCTTCAGGTAGCCATTTAATTTCATACCATTTTTTAACTATTACGTACTTAACGGTGACTAAACTTAACTTGTGTTTTTCATTACAGTTATGGGCTTGGGAGCACATCCACGTTGGTAGGCCAGCTAGGGCTGCTAGCCGTCGATGGCAGGATGGCCAGGAGGAGGAAGACGATCAGGAGCATGCATATGAGGCTCCGCCACTCCCTCCACCAGACGTGGCATACAATTGTAGGTATGTATAACTTATTGTTAAGTTTTCCACAAACCGCTTTATTTTGCTAATAATTTCTCATGAACGCTGTTATTATATGTAATTAGGTGGCTAGTGCGGAGACTTACTCGTGTGCATGCAGCGAGGGGTCTACCGTATTACAGAGATGCATTCGATAGACTGAGCGAGTCTCAGGTGATCAATTACACTATAAAAACTAATTTATTCATTGTTTCAATAAGTTAATTATGATGTTACTGACGGCGTGTTAATGCAGATGACGTGGGATCCGTACGTCGCTGAATTAGTCGATGCCATGCCCCTTTATCTTTGTGATCATCAGATGGAGTGGCGTGCCATGACAGTCCTCATCTGTTTCGAGGTAGTGGAGGCTCACCTCCCCGATAGAGTCTTGCGACAGTTCGGCCTTTGTCTGGCCGTCCTCGCCACGTGTGACACGAGTGTCCACTTGCGCAGGACAAACCGACGAGGAAAGGGGGACGTGAGCTGGGCAGTTCAGCATGCCCCTTTCATTGACATGTGGGATCAGCAGTTGCAGCACGTCGTGGATGGTGCGCCTTTCCAAGACCGAATGGAGTATCACGATCCATACATGGTATGGTATAGGAGCATTACCCGACGCTTCATCAACCCTAACTACACCCCACCCTAAACTCATTATTAGCCAGCTTTTGGAGACATCAGTGGATATGTGAGTTTTAGATGGATTTTTTTTTATCAATTTATAATTTCTGATATTATTAAATCGACTGATTATTGACTTATGCAGGCGTTTGACATGTTGGCTATACATGATGCATTGGGAGTCTTGAGCATATCACATCCCACCATACCGCAGATAGATGAAATTCAGGCAATGACTGTGAGTAGCTTATAGAGACATGGTCATGGTCAACTTATCCAGGGGCGGGACCAATCACAGCAGCGTTCACACCGTGAGGTAGACGAGAGTAGTAAGGGATAGACTCACACGTCTCCTACAGCGTCCTCGCAGTTTTTTGACTTTTAGGAGGATTTCGCCGTACCCATGTCTGCGCCATACTCATCACAGGAGGGACCATCATCCAGCCAACAGACTTCTCCCTAGACTTCTGCCCCAGATCCTTTTACAACGGTAACTCAGTACTATCGTCGTCGGAGACCACGAGTTGATAGAGAGCAATTACATCGAATAAGTGAATCAAGATCAGAATTTCTTTTGTTAATTTGTTGTAATCGGATTCTCTAGTACGTTGTATCCAAACAAATATTATCAATATTACTGACTTTTTTAATTGATTTTCTGTCCATAATCAACTTCACCATACACATTCATTATTTTCATTGAACTGATTGTTGTTGTTGTTGTTGGTGTTGTTGCTGTTATTAATGTTGTTGTTGTTGTGGTGATTGTTGTTATTGTTGTGGTTGTTGCTGTTGTTGTTGTTGTGGTTGTTACTTTTGTTGTTGTTGATGATGTTGTTGCTGTTGTTGCTACGTTTGTGGCTGGTGTGGTGCTTGCAGTTTGCAGCCTGGATGTTGCAGGAAAAACACCAACCAGACTGGCGCTTTATGACTGAGAGTAAACGCCAACCCTAGCGTTTTTACCTTGGCCAAATTTTTTTTATAATTTCAGTCAAGGTAAAAACGCCACCCGGGATGGCGCTTTTGCCTTGACTGACATTTTAAAAAAAATTGGCTAGGGTGAAAACGGCAACCTAGATGACGTTTTACCCTGGAAGCTTAGTTTGGTAAATAATTTTGCCACGCGTCTACTATGGAGTATTGTTTCTCAATAAAGCTTCCTTTGGTAATTTTAAATTAGGAAAAATTGCTGGGAATATTCTCACCTTTTGAGCGTTTTTTTTAATAATCCCAAAGGTGGGATTATTTAAAAAAATCCCAAAGGTGGGATTATTTAAAAAAAACGCCCCAAAGATGGAATTATTCCCATCAATTTTTCCTTTTAAACTATCAAACTGGATTAAATTTTTGCGACTTTTGAATCGGACTCGAACTCAAAAATCAAAATCCAACTTTTTTTACTGGAGTTAAAATCAATTTATTGGAGTCCAAAGTCCAAATTTAAGTGCAAATAATTAAACAGTACATTATAAAATTTTATGTATGTGTAAGAAACTTTTATTCATCGTCAAAAAAACTTTTATTCAAACAATATGGTTATTCGGGTTTTGTTTCAAGCGCAATTAATTGATTATGATGTAAAGGATATTAAAGGCAAAATAAATTTAAAGAAGGGCTACATGTTTGAGAAACTTTGTCACACTAGAAATGTTAATAAATGGATGAGTCTTTTTTGTTTTATAATTATTTAGGTGTTAACAAAATTTAAACAATGAAACTTTTATAATAATAATAATAATAATAATAATAATAATTATTATTATTATTATTATTATTATATGGAAAATATTGTATGTAAAATCTATTTAAGTGTAATTTGCATTAAAATTAGGAAAATTGTTCCGTGTATTCAGAGGTTTTAAAAATGCATCGTGTGTCCCTAAAAACTTTCAAATGCACAATGTATCCCCGAGGTTTGTAAAAAATGCACCAAATACCCCTAGACTCGTAACAAATGTTGATTTTCTTAGATTGAGACATAAACATCTAATTATATTAAATTCTTACAATGCATGTAATGCTACTGCAATGCTAAAACATTTAATTTTCAAGTGAACTTAATTAATAAATCAAATTCTAGCACCCAAAAGTTTATAATTTAGAATGATCGAAGGAGTGATGTAATTTATGTTTTTA
Organism: Amaranthus tricolor; assembly: GCF_026212465.1. NCBI lineage: Eukaryota > Viridiplantae > Streptophyta > Magnoliopsida > Caryophyllales > Amaranthaceae > Amaranthus > Amaranthus tricolor. Next base: position 15,863,166 of record NC_080057.1, read on the forward strand.
GGCTGTATTACTGCATAAATATAAAGTACTACTCCCTCAGTCCCATAATAAGCATCGCACTTGCTTGGGCACGTAGTTTTAGGAGAAATGAGAAATGAGGTATAAGACGTATTACTTTATAATATTTATTAATGAGAGAGGATAAAGTGGTTAACTTTTTAGTATGGAAAAATAAAAAGTGGGTTAGTTGGAAGAGAGAGAAATAATAATTTAATTTGAGCAAGGACAATAGAAGAGTGAGAAACAATATTTTAATTGAGACTTCATACTATAAAAGGAAGTGTGACATTTATTGTGGGACGGAAGGAAATAGCAAGTGTGACATTTATTATGGGACGGAGGGAGTAAAAGGGAGTCAGTGTGTGTGCATAATTTTAATTTGATAAGTCAATGATATGTGCATTTGTTAGATGAGAAGAACATTTGGTGCATTTTTTTACAAATCTAAAGGTACACAGTGCATTTAAAATTTTTTAAAGGTATATGGTGCATTTTCAACTCAGGCGTACACGGAAAAATTTCTTAAATTTTAAGATGTCTATTTGAAGTATGAAATATATTGATTTTTCTATTTAATTTTTGTATTAATAAACCTAAGGTTTATTTGGGTCAAAAGGTGAGTATAGAGCACAAATAAAAATTCAAGATGGGATTGGATTGGATTCGGACTTAAGAAAATTCGTTGGATTGGATCAGACCAGATTCAAGAAAATATTAGACCGAACTTAGACTCAAAGTTCCAAGTCCAATAATTTTCAGACTGTATTTGAATTTGACAAAGTCCAATCTACACCCCTAGGCCTCACACCTATCTCAAGATACAAGCAGGGGGCAAGGACCGAACCCGTGACCTCTAAGGCGGGGGGGGGGGGGGGGGGGGGGGGGGGGAGTGTTACTCAGTGAGCTACTCCCCTATCCTTTAAAGACAATAATACTTGTACGAAGTATAGTAGAGTTTGGATAATGGGCTATTATTTAGTCCGGTCATGCCCCGACTAACATGATAAGAAAGGCATCGTTTCTTGGGATTGAACTAAACTTATTTACACTTAATTGACTAATAAACTTTAATTAATAATCAAATAAAAATAATTGATTATTTATAACTAATAGTCTTAATTTTTAATTACTATGTTGTTAATTGTAAATTATCAATTATCAATTACTATTTATTATTTAAATTTGATCTGAACTAAAATAAATTACCATGAATTTAAATCCAAAAAACATGTACGAAGATTAGTGAAAGACGTTGTAATTTTTAAATGGCAAAACTAGGGGCATCTAACAATCTAACATGATGAGAAAGACAATATTAAGGTTCGTTTACTTCATTAAATTGAAAGTAAATGGTATGGACATCCATATCATTATAGTATCAATCCAATCTAAAATTGTTTGGTTTAATTATACTATGGATCCTATATTTATTTACGTTGTTTGATCCATATCATATCCATATTTTGAACTATATAGTAGAATATTCTACCCAACACTAACCACTATTCATCATTGTCTGCCCACCAGTCCACCACTAACCACCTTTACCACTGGAGAACACCATTTTTCCACTACCAACACAACCAAATTGACCCAAAACCCCACATTTCAACCACCAAAATACCCCACATTTTTCCACTACTCAGTGAGCTACTCCCCTATCCTTTAAAGACAATAATACTTGTACGAAGTATAGTAGAGTTTTGATGATGAGCTATTATTTAGTCGGGTCATGCCCCGACTAACATGATGAGAAAGGCTTTGTTTCTTGGGATTGAACTAAACTTATTTACACTTAATTAACTAATAAACTTTAATTAATAATCAAATAAAAATAATTGATTATTTATAACTAATAGTCTTAATTTTTAATTACTATGTTGTTAATTGTAAATTATCAATTATCAATTATTATTTATTATTTAAATTTGATCTGAACTAAACCAATTACCATGATTTTAAATCTAAAAAACATGTGCGAAGATTAGTGAAAGACGTTGTAATTTTTAAAGGGCAAAACTAGGGGCATCTAACAATCTAACATGATGAGAAAGACAATATTAAGTTTCGTTTACTTCATTAAATTGAAAGTAAATGGTATGGACATCCATATCATTGTAGTATCGATCCAATCTAAAATTGTTTGGTTTAATTATACTATGAATCCTATATTTATTTATGTTGTTTGATCCATATCATGTCCAAATTTTGAACTATAAAGTAGAATATTCTGCCCAAGACTAACCACTATTCATCATTGTCTGCCTACCAGTCCACCACTAACCACCTTTACCACTGGAGACCACCATTTTTCCACTACCAACAAAACCAAATTGACCCAAAACCCCACATTTCAACCACCAAAATTCCCCACATTTTTCCACTACTCAGTGAGCTACTCCCCTATCCTTTAAAGACAATAATACTTGTACGAAGTATAGTAGAGTTTTAATAATGGGCTATCATTTAGTCGGGTCATGCCCCGACTAACATGATGAGAAAGGCTTCGTTTCTTGGGATTGAACTAAACTTATTTACACTTAATTGACTAATAAACTTTAATTAATAATAAATTAAAATAATTGATTATTTATAACTAATAGTCTTAATTTTTAATTACTATGTTGTTAATTGTAAAATATCAATTATCAATTACTATTTATTATTTATATTTGATCTGAACTAAACTAAATTACCATGAATTTAAATCCAAAAAACATGTGCGAAGATTAGTGAAAGACGTTGTAATTTTTAAAGAGCAAAACTAGGGGCATCTAACAATCTAACATGATGAGAAGACAATATTAAGGCTCGTTTACTTCATTAAATTGAAAGTAAATGGTATGGACATCCATATCATTGTAGTATCGATCCAATTTAAAATTGTTTGGTTTAATTATACTATGGATCCTATATTTATTCATGTTGTTTGATCCATATCATGTCCAAATTTTTAACTACATAGTAGAACATTCTGCTCAACACTAACCACTATTCATCATTGTCTGCCCACCAGTCCAGCACTAACCACCTTTACCACTAGAGAACACCATTTTTCCACTAGCAACACAACCAAAATGACCCAAAACCCCACATTTCAACCACCAAAATGCCCCACATTTTTCCACTACTAAGTGAGCTACTCCCCTATCCTTTAAAGACAATAATACATGTACGAAGTATAGTAGAGTTTGGATAATGGGCTATTATTTAGTCGGGTCATGCCCCGCCTAACATTATGAGAAAGGCTTCGTTTCTTTGGATTGAACTAAACTTATTTACACTTAATTGACTAATAAACTTTAATTAATAATCAAATAAAAATATTTGATTATTTATAACTAATAGGCATAATTTTTAATTACTATGTTGTTAATTGTAAATTATCAATTACTATTTATTATTTAAATTTGATCTGAACTAAACTAAATTACCATGAATTTAAATCCAAAAAACATGTGCGAAGATTAGTGAAAGACGTTGTAATTTTTAAAGGGCAAAACTAGGGGCATCTAACAATCTAACATGATGAGAAAGACAATATTAAGTTTCGTTTACTTCATTAAATTGAAAGTAAATGGTATGGACATCCATATCATTGTAGTATCGATCCAATCTAAAATTGTTTGGTTTAATTATACTATGAATCCTATATTTATTTATGTTGTTTGATCCATATCATGTCCAAATTTTGAACTATAAAGTAGAATATTCTGCCCAAGACTAACCACTATTCATCATTGTCTGGCTACCAGTCCACCACTAACCACCTTTACCACTGGAGACCACCATTTTTCCACTACCAACAAAACCAAATTGACCCAAAACCCCACATTTCAACCACCAAAATTCCCCACATTTTTCCACTACTCAGTGAGCTACTCCCCTATCCTTTAAAGACAATAATACTTGTACGAAGTATAGTAGAGTTTTAATAATGGGCTATCATTTAGTCGGGTCATGCCCCGACTAACATGATGAGAAAGGCTTCGTTTCTTGGGATTGAACTAAACTTATTTACACTTAATTGACTAATAAACTTTAATTAATAATAAATTAAAATAATTGATTATTTATAACTAATAGTCTTAATTTTTAATTACTATGTTGTTAATTGTAAAATATCAATTATCAATTACTATTTATTATTTATATTTGATCTGAACTAAACTAAATTACCATGAATTTAAATCCAAAAAACATGTGCGAAGATTAGTGAAAGACGTTGTAATTTTTAAAGAGCAAAACTAGGGGCATCTAACAATCTAACATGATGAGAAGACAATATTAAGGCTCGTTTACTTCATTAAATTGAAAGTAAATGGTATGGACATCCATATCATTGTAGTATCGATCCAATTTAAAATTGTTTGGTTTAATTATACTATGGATCCTATATTTATTCATGTTGTTTGATCCATATCATGTCCAAATTTTTAACTACATAGTAGAACATTCTGCTCAACACTAACCACTATTCATCATTGTCTGCCCACCAGTCCAGCACTAACCACCTTTACCACTAGAGAACACCATTTTTCCACTAGCAACACAACCAAAATGACCCAAAACCCCACATTTCAACCACCAAAATGCCCCACATTTTTCCACTACTAAGTGAGCTACTCCCCTATCCTTTAAAGACAATAATACATGTACGAAGTATAGTAGAGTTTGGATAATGGGCTATTATTTAGTCGGGTCATGCCCCGCCTAACATTATGAGAAAGGCTTCGTTTCTTTGGATTGAACTAAACTTATTTACACTTAATTGACTAATAAACTTTAATTAATAATCAAATAAAAATATTTGATTATTTATAACTAATAGGCATAATTTTTAATTACTATGTTGTTAATTGTAAATTATCAATTACTATTTATTATTTAAATTTGATCTGAACTAAACTAAATTACCATGAATTTAAATCCAAAAAACATGTGCGAAGATTAGTGAAAGACGTTGTAATTTTTAAAGGGCAAAACTAGGGGCATCTAACAATCTAACATGATGAGAAAGACAATATTAAGTTTCGTTTACTTCATTAAATTGAAAGTAAATGGTATGGACATCCATATCATTGTAGTATCGATCCAATCTAAAATTGTTTGGTTTAATTATACTATGAATCCTATATTTATTTATGTTGTTTGATCCATATCATGTCCAAATTTTGAACTATAAAGTAGAATATTCTGCCCAAGACTAACCACTATTCATCATTGTCTGGCTACCAGTCCACCACTAACCACCTTTACCACTGGAGACCACCATTTTTCCACTACCAACAAAACCAAATTGACCCAAAACCCCACATTTCAACCACCAAAATTCCCCACATTTTTCCACTACTCAGTGAGCTACTCCCCTATCCTTTAAAGACAATAATACTTGTACGAAGTATAGTAGAGTTTTAATAATGGGCTATCATTTAGTCGGGTCATGCCCCGACTAACATGATGAGAAAGGCTTCGTTTCTTGGGATTGAACTAAACTTATTTACACTTAATTGACTAATAAACTTTAATTAATAATAAATTAAAATAATTGATTATTTATAACTAATAGTCTTAATTTTTAATTACTATGTTGTTAATTGTAAAATATCAATTATCAATTACTATTTATTATTTATATTTGATCTGAACTAAACTAAATTACCATGAATTTAAATCCAAAAAACATGTGCGAAGATTAGTGAAAGACGTTGTAATTTTTAAAGAGCAAAACTAGGGGCATCTAACAATCTAACATGATGAGAAGACAATATTAAGGTTCGTTTACTTCATTAAATTGAAAGTAAATGGTATGGACATCCATATCATTGTAGTATCGATCCAATTTAAAATTGTTTGGTTTAATTATACTATGGATCCTATATTTATTCATGTTGTTTGATCCATATCATGTCCAAATTTTTAACTACATAGTAGAACATTCTGCCCAACACTAACCACTATTCATCATTGTCTGCCCACCAGTCCAGCACTAACCACCTTTACCACTGGAGACCACCATTTTTCCACTAGCAACACAACCAAAATGACCAAAAACCCCACATTTCAACCACCAAAATGCCCCACATTTTTCCACTACTAAGTGAGCTACTCCCCTATCCTTTAAAGACAATAATACATGTACGAAGTATAGTAGAGTTTGGATAATGGGCTATTATTTAGTCGGGTCATGCCCCGCTTAACATTATGAGAAAGGCTTCGTTTCTTTGGATTGAACTAAACTTATTTACACTTAATTGACTAATAAACTTTAATTAATAATCAAATAAAATTATTTGATTATTTATAACTAATAGGCTTAATTTTTAATTACTATGTTGTTAATTGTAAATTATCAATTACTATTTATTATTTAAATTTGATCTGAACTAAACTAAATTACCATGAATTTAAATCCAAAAAACATGTGCGAAGATTAGTGAAAGACGTTGTAATTTTTAAAGGGCAAAACTAGGGGCATCTAACAATCTAACATGATGATAAAGACAATATTAAGGTTCGTTTACTTCATTAAATTGAAAGTAAATGGTATGGACATCCATATCATTGTAGTATCGATCCAATTTAAAATTGTTTGGTTTAATTATACTATGGATCCTATATTTATTCATGTTGTTTGATCCATATCATGTCCAAATTTTTAACTACATAGTAGAACATTCTGCCCAACACTAACCACTATTCATCATTGTCTGCCCACCAGTCCAGCACTAACCACCTTTACCACTGGAGACCACCATTTTTCCACTAGCAACACAACCAAAATGACCAAAAACCCCACATTTCAACCACCAAAATGCCCCACATTTTTCCACTACTAAGTGAGCTACTCCCCTATCCTTTAAAGACAATAATACATGTACGAAGTATAGTAGAGTTTGGATAATGGGCTATTATTTAGTCGGGTCATGCCCCGCTTAACATTATGAGAAAGGCTTCGTTTCTTTGGATTGAACTAAACTTATTTACACTTAATTGACTAATAAACTTTAATTAATAATCAAATAAAATTATTTGATTATTTATAACTAATAGGCTTAATTTTTAATTACTATGTTGTTAATTGTAAATTATCAATTACTATTTATTATTTAAATTTGATCTGAACTAAACTAAATTACCATGAATTTAAATCCAAAAAACATGTGCGAAGATTAGTGAAAGACGTTGTAATTTTTAAAGGGCAAAACTAGGGGCATCTAACAATCTAACATGATGATAAAGACAATATTAAGGTTCGTTTACTTCATTAAATTGAAAGTAAATTGTATGGACATGCATATCATTGTAGTATCGATCCAATGTAAAATTGTTTTGTTTAATTATACTATGGATCCTATATTTATTCATGTTGTTTGTTCCATATCATGTCCAAATTTTGAACTATAGAGTAGAATATTCTACCCAACACTAAACACCAATCATAATTGTCTGCCCACCAGTCCACCACTAACCACCTTTACCACTGGAGACCACCATTTTTGCACTAGCAACACAACCAAAATGACCCAAAACCCCACATTTCAACCACCAAAATGCACCATATTTTTCCACTACTCAGTGAGCTACTCCCCTATCCTTTAAAGACAATAATACTTGTACGAAGTATAGTAGAGTTTGGATAATGGGCTATTATTTCGTGGGCTCTTGCCCCGACTAACATGATGAGAAAGGCTTCGTTTCTTGGGATTGAACTAAACTTATTTACACTTAATTGATTAATAAACTTTAATTAATAATCAAATAAAAATAATTGATTATTTATAACTAATAGTCTTAATTTTTAATTACTATGTTGTTAATTGTAAATTATCAATTATCAATTACTATTTATTATTTAAATTTGATCTGAACTAAACTAAATTACCATGAATTTAAATCCAAAGAACATGTGCGAAGATTAGTGAAAGACGTTGTAATTTTTAAAGGGCAAAACTAGGGGCATCTAGCAATCTAACATGATGAGAAAGACAATATTAAGGTTCGTTTACTTCATTAAATTGAAAGTAAATGGTATGGACATCCATATCATTGTAGTATCGATCCAATCTAAAATTGTTTGGTTTAATTATACTATGGATCCTATATTTATTCATGTTGTTTGATCCATATCATGTCCAAATTTTGAACTATATAGTAGAATATTCTACCCAACACTAAACACCAATCATCATTGTCTGCCCACCAGTCCACCACTAAACACCTTTACCACTGGAGACCACCATTTTTCCACTACCAATTGATGCGTGTTTGGGTTGGAAATCTTCAATGTAATGTGAAGATGCAAACCAGCCTTCAAATCCACGCAATGTAACAAGCAAAAAATCCACAAACACAAACAAACAGTGACTTTTCTTCACACAAACAGGACAAACGTAACCGGATAGTTCTTGGTTTGAAAGACTAGGAGTTTTAATCCTCCAAGGCCAACAATCCCCTTAATACAACCAAGGACTACTCTCAGTTGCAAAAGGTGATGATCTTGCACTACTCAAGATCGTTGAATGTTCATACACATTCAAGGAGAAAACAAAGGATCAAAATCCATTGAATTAAGTTTCTAAAATTTCAAAACTTAAAACTTAGTTTTACAACGCTAGGGACGTCTATATATAGACTTGGGGAACGGGGGAAATACAATGACAATGCTAAGGACACGTACAACTAACTATAACGGTCATAAAGGAACACGTGCAATACATGTGCACTTTAAAAACATGAAAAACAAGAAAAACTAAACATTCTGATATATTCTGATAAACGGCTGCTTAACAGGTGACCTTCCACCCATCTTCTCGTGTTCTAAAAATGATTGATGATGGCCATTATGAGTCCTGATAGAAAGTTTCTAGTGTAGAGATTCCATTTCTACCCTTGGTGGCCCTAATGATCAACGAACACGTTCTATACATGTCTTGCTAGGTCACCTGGTCAGTGGAATACCAACAGTGCTGTTTTGTCTTGTTTTGGTCATCTGCTGACTGGGTGACCTTCTCCACTGATTTACATGGGTTTTCCTGTATGTACAACAATGTTCTTAGGCTAAGATGTGAAAGTCCAAGTGCCAAGATTCCAAAATGTCCTTTTTCAGTTCCTGAGTCTCTCTTGGCTGATCTGTGCAAGGCTTTTAAGGTCAGCTGTTCGTCAGATATTGGCAGGTTCTGTTCTGGGCCATCTATTGACTGTGCGACCTTCATCCACTCTTCTTGGGATCTTCCAATGGTGGATAAGAGTAGCCTTGCATCATGGTAGAAAGATCCAAGTGTAAAGATTCTAAAATGACCTTCTACAGCTTCTGAATCCCTCTTGGTTGAACTAGGCAAGTCGTGCAAGGTCAGTTGTTTGCCAGCTTTGATCAGAGGCTGCTGTGCTGTTGCTTTGAGCTTCTGTTCTTCCTCTTTTGTTGCTGAATCATTGTCATAGCTTGCATATGACTCATTGCTTTGTTCTTCATTCTTGCTTCCTGTATGAATCATCATTGAAGCATCCCAATATGGTTCATTCCCCCCTTCTTTAGAAGGAATTGCCCTCAATTCAGCATCCCCTAAGTAAGGAGCTAAGTTCCCTGTTTTGAAGGTAAGAGGTATGCGAAATCCTTCTGTTATTTTTAATCTTATTGAATTGTCCCCATATTTAATAATTATCTGAAATGGTCCCATAGCCTTGGGCTTTAACTTATGCTTCCTGAAGTGAGGAAACCTTCTTTGCTTGAGCAGGATCCATGCAAATTCACCAAGTAGCATTAGTTTGCTCTGCTTTACTCCTCTGTTTGCTCTGTGTTCGTATCTTGCTTTTGCTTTCTTTATCTTCTCATGCACTGGTTTGTGGGTGCTCAGGAGGTACTCATCTTGCCTTTGATTATTAGTGTTAAAAAAAGAGGTTCAATTAGTGAAAAATCAGAAACAACAATTGAAAGCCTCTTAATAATAGGCTTAGTTTTCTTGGACTGTTCAGACCAAGAGTGACCTGCGACTTTCACCTCTTTTTCATGGCTCTTCTTACTTACTAAGTGTACAGGTTGTTTGGTCTTGGGTGGAGGTATAGCTTTGGGAGGGGGTAAAGAAATTAATTCTTTCATCTTACCCTCATGCCTTTCTTCCTCTTCAGGGTATATAAGTTCTCCTTCTGATTCTAAATCAGAAACATAAGGTGTAACAACCCCTGAATCCCTCTGAATGTTGGTGCCGTTAGGGTCATCATCATTAGTAATGGTTCCCCTCTCTTCCTCCCTTCCATTGATGCTAACAAGGATGGTGTTAGGCCTCTCCTTGCTCCTAATTTCATCCCACTCAGCTAGGGTGAAAGCTTTATTGTTAGGGCAATTATTCTTGAAGTGACCATGACCATGACACTTACAGCAAACCACATCCTTAATTGGTGTGACACTCTTGCTCTTGGGCTTAAGGCTACTGGTTTTAATAGAGGAATCAGTAGTGATCTCATTCCTAATATTCAAAGGTTGTTGGTTGCTTCTATACACAGATGATTCATTGGTTTGTGCAGCTCTTTTTCTTGAATATTGTTCTAACAACAATGCATGTTCACTATCTTGGGTGAGTGTGTTCCATTGCATAGAGAGTTGTTGTGAGTAATTGCTAGGCACATACTTCCTCCTCATCTTTTTCTTAAGTTTCTCCCAAGATTTCAGCTTCTCTTTCCCTTCCCTCAACCTCTGCCTTTGAACTTTCTCCAACCATGTGGCAACTAGTTTTGTGAGTTTTACTTTGGCCATTTTGAATTGCTTGTCTAAGGGTGTGTCATTAAACTCAAAGAAGTTATCAAGGCTGGTCTCCCAATCAATATAGTCCTCGGGTTTTAAGGATTGGCCACTAAACTCAGCTACATCTACCCTTAAACTTCCTTCCTCAGTTGTTCTGTTTTGGTGTGTCCTGTCCTGATTCATCAAAGCAAATTCAGCAAATTTATGGTCAAGGGCAGCTAGGGTCTCCTGGATGAAAATTCTCTTATCCTCCTCATTCATGATGATCTAATAAAGAAAAACACACGCAAATGTACAAGAACAGAACAGAATATGCAGCAACACCTTCTGATCGCAGGAAATCAGATTCTTAAGAATCTGTTCTCTGTGCACAAGACAGCAAAATCAATTTTTATTTAGGATTAAATGCAATACTAATGTAAAGCCCTATCCTACCTAATTATTAAAAATCAGAATATGCAGCATAGAATAGCAATGACAACTTATGACAACAAGAACACTTAATCACAACAGAACAATTTCTTAAAATCTAATTTCTGTGGCTATTATGCAATGTGCAATCTTCATGAAAACCAATTTGTACGTAATTTTAAGTGAGATGTGATTGTAAACCTCTATTTCAACTTATCAAAATGCAAAGAGATGAAAAAAAATATCAGAAATATCACTTGTGAACAACAGATCAGAATCTTGAGTTTTCAAGATTCTGTTACTACAGTCTATGCAAACACTTACGCCAAATTTTGTATACAACGTGAAATCCAATTTTTCTTTCAAGAACTCAAAGTTAAGACACTAACCTTTAATACTCCAAAAGGATTTGACAAAATTCTACGTCTACAAAAAGATATGCATAAAATTCTCACCAGACAGAATGTAGGATAAAAATCAGGGTGATGAATGCTTTTCTTGATTTTTCGGCCTCCACAACCAAATGCTCTGATACCAAATTGATGCGTGTTTGGGTTGGAAATCTTCAATGTAATATGAAGATGCAAACCAGCCTTCAAATCACGCAATGTAACAACCAAACAATCCACAAACACAAACAAACAGTGACTTATCTTCACACAAACAGGACAAACGTAACCGGATAGTTCTTGGATTGAAAGAATAGGAGTTTTAATCCTCCAAGGCCAACAATCCCCTTAATACAACCAAGGACTACTCTCAGTTGCAAAAGGTGATGATCTTGCACTACTCAAGATCGTTGAATGTTCATACACATTCAAGGAGAAAACAAAGGATCAAAATCCAATGAATTAATTTTTAGAAATTTCAAAACTTAAAACTTAGTTTTACAAGGCTAGGGACGTCTATATATAGACTTGGAGAACGGGGGAAATACAATGACAATGCTAAGGACACGTACAACTAACTATAACGGTCATAAAGGAACACGTGCAATACATGTGCACTTTAAAAACATGAAAAACAAGCAAAACTAAACATTCTGATATTCTGATAAACGGCTGCTGAACAGGTGACCTTCCACCCATCTTCTCGTGTTCTAAAAATGATTGATGATGGCCATTATGAGTCCTGGTAGAAATTTTCTAGTGTAGAGATTCCATTTCTACCCTTGGTAGCCCTAATGATCAACGAACACGTTCTGTACATGTCTTGCTAGGTCACCTGGTCAGTGGAATACCAACAGTGCTGTTCTGTCTTGTTTTGGTCATCTGCTGACTGGGTGACCTTCACCACTGATTTACATGGGTTTTCCTCTATGTAAAACAATGTTCTTAGGCTAAGATGTGAAGGTTCAAGTGCCAAGATTCCAAAATGTCCTTTTTCAGTTCCTGAGTCTCTCTTGGCTGATCTGTGCAAGGCTTGTAAGGTCAGTTGTTCGTCAGATATTGGCAGGTTCTGTTATGGGCCATCTATTGACTGTGCGACCTTCATCCACTCTTCTTGGGATCTTCCAATGGTGGATAAGAGTAGCCTTGCATCATGGTAGAAAGATCCAAGTGTAAAGATTCTAAAATGACCTTCTACAGCTTCTGAATCCCTCTTGGTTGAACTAGGCAAGTCGTGCAAGGTCAGCTGTTTGCCAGCTTTGATCAGAGGCTGCTGTGCTGTTGCTTTGAGCTTCTGTTCTTCCTCTTTTGTTGCTGAATCGTTGTCATAGCTTGCATATGACTCATTGCTTTGTTCTTCATTCTTGCTTCATGTATGAATCATCATTGAACCATCCCAATATGGTTCACCAACACAACCAAATTGACCCAAAACCCCACATTTCAACCACCAAAATGCTTTGTATTAGTATATTTTTTTGCTAAATAAAATTGTTGACTTTAGATGTAGATTATATTTAGGTACTTATTGAACAATACAAAGATCAACTAACATACACAAATGAAGGAGGCCATGGAATTGTTGGTTGGCTGTGGTACATGTAACAACTTATAGGGATTGACATTTCAATTCAAAAGTCTTTTAATAAAATTTTAGATTTCTGGGTCGACTTGCACTTTTGCATGTTTTACGGTGATTTGAACAAGTAATGGTTAGTCAGTGTGCTTTACCTCTATCTTTTAGAACTAAGTTTGTAAAATATTTGAAGGTAACATAGAAATTTCACTAGGGAGGTGGAAAATAGGACCATAACAATTTAATTGACATTCAGGGTTGTCATTTAAATGTTAGCAAGTGGTTGAATGTTGCTTCATATGGCTTGATCTTTGATTTTAGAGAACTCTCCATGATGTCTTGTGTCTTGTGACAATATACATTTTTTACTGTTGCACAACATATTCTGGTCATCAAGTGACTTGGATGAAAAATGCATAGAATCAGAAAAATGAAGAAAATAAGAAAAAGAATTAAACTCAAAACCAAAATTATAATAAAAAGATGGAAATGAAGAAAAGGAAGAAGTACCATTATTGTTATACAACTTTGTCTCTATGGATTCAACAAGAGCATCTTGGGGTTATAAGAGGTAAGAGGGTCCTCAAGTGGTGGACAAGTGACATAATATGAAAGAGAAATAGGGAAAAAAGGAATAAGATCAAAACTCTTGGAAAAAGGGACATGAGTGGATCAAACAGGGGCTATGTCCTTGCAAAAACTCTTATTCAAATCACAAAAATTCATAACAAGAGCTCTTTCATACAAAACTTCTTCACCCAAAGATTTCTCTTCTAACTCATCACCAACATTTATTACCAAAGGCAAGAACTTTTCTCTCACTAGGGAATCATGGTCATCAATTGATTGAGGTGGGATAGGAAAAGAGTTAACATTAGAGTCAATAAAAGAGTGAGATGCAAAAATTGAACCAAGAGGTCAGGCTCACAACCATCCTCAAAATCAACATCTTTCTCCTCTTGAATTGGATTCCTTAAACCACGGTTTGTGTCATCCTCATCACTACTCTAAAATCCATCATAAATAAGCACATTTCTCTTCCTCAAAGCATTTTCTTTCTCTACATAAGAAGAACCATCATTAAAATCATTCAAAGATCTAGATTCCTCAACACAATTTTCAATTCTTAATTCTCTTTCATCCCTCTTAAGCTTATCATTTCTATCTCCACGTCCTTGCGACAACTTCCTAGCATCTCTTTTAAGAGAGTCGCACTTCTTCACTAATATCTTGATTTCCTCAAATAGCTCACGATATTGCTTTCCTCGAATTTTATAATGCTCAAGCTCATCAAATCTCAAACTTATAATACTTTTATATTCCTTAATCATTGAGGCATACAATCGATATATATCGGGTCAAATGAGAAGAATGAGAAGGATTTTTTGTGCATAATTTTTGTACTGAAAGTGCATAATTTTTAAACTAAATATGCAAAAAAAAAATTGACTCAAATTTGATGCGCATAATTTTTGAACAAATGTGCATATTTTCATTTTTCCAGAAAAAATTAAAACATTTATCAGTTTGAAACACATTTATGCACATTCAATATCAAAAAAATGCACATTTAGTATAAAATATATGCACATTTGTTCCTTCTCATCCTTCTCATTTTAAGATCCTTCTCATTGGATCCCAACCCTATATATATATATATGGTTTTTGTTACTTTAGCAACGAATTATTTTGTAGCCAAAATTTAAGGGGTTTTTTTTTTCGCATCAACGAACTAAAATTGTAGCAATAAATAATTTGTATCACAGCAACGAACCCGTCGTTGTAGAAAATAAACCTACTTTTTTGGTAGAACTGCCTCTTGAATGTAGTGGAGGGAAATTGAAAATTTATTTTATGCAACAAGCTTTAGTTACGAACACAAAATACTTGTTGCTAAAACATAATTTTAGCAACAAAATATTTTGTAGTTGCGAAAACTTGTTGCTAAAAATCATTATTTTAGCAACGATCCCTTTGACTTGTGACCTACAAAATTGGGTTTTTATTTTTTTTTTTTTCCTAAGTCTATCTCCTCCCATAGTGGCCACCAATCCACCACTATAACACCACAGGTTTTTGGTAAACATACACAGGCCACGTGGCCCAATCAAAAGTGACACATGTCATCCCAGGATAGGTCCAAACAGGACTAATCACCAGATGACACGTGTCACTTTCAATTATTAGGGAAAAAGGCGGCTTTCAATGCCTAAATCCCGAAGACACCGTAAAAATGGCGCAGCCCATTTACCTAGGTTGATGATTTAGAAAAGAGGGCACTGATTCCCATGATTCTATAAATAGGGAGATTTACTCCATTTTGGGGACACGTTCATTTATTACATACAATCAATTCTCTCACATCAGAGAAAATACCAGATATCGGAATCCGAGAAGATCTACTTTTACTTTCCGCACTTTTTAGTCTTCTTTGACCGGTTCTAACTTGATCGTTGGAGGCGAAACTCCGAACCCTCGGGGCTTCCGTTTGTGTGCAGGTACAGTCAGCAAGGATCCAGTCTTGGTGACGTAAATCTCCCGCATGACACATAGAAAACCTTGAAACATGTGGCGCCGTCTGTGGGGAGGAGACCAAATAAAAATTGCTTCTTATTGGTCCATTTTGATGGCTTGTCAAGCGTCATCAAGTACTCCGGGTGAGTGGTCAAAGTGTATCATGCCCTCTGATAGCTAAAGTCGTATCACCTAATCAAAAGTAATTCCTAAAACCACTAACTAAAATATATAGATAGGGAAGTTGGGTCGAATCCACAGGGAAACAATGTTCTTTTATTCCTAATAAATTGTTATAATCTAAATTATCAAGTGACCAATTTGTATAGGAAGAATTAAACTAACAATTAAACTGAACAAATTGGCTAAGGGAATAATCAATAATAAAAGGTCTAGGGTATAGGTTCACCAATAAATAATACTCCAGGGTAAAACATAACAATCAATCATCAATGCATAAATCAATCAGATTATAAAGGGCTTTCGCTACATATTATAATCACAGAATTAATTTACTGGTATTAAATCGCATCTCTCGAATCTTGACTTAACCATTTATAAACTAACCTGCCTATTGAAACTAAGCCTAAACATTAATTCTCATCTCTTGAATCTCGAATCAATATCGCATAACTCATACAATTAAACCAGGCCTAATCTAATTGCATAGCATTAAATCAATCAATAGGAAATCAATCCATCATTAACAATTGACAATAATAATTTACCCCTTCATATTATTCATGGATCCCAACAAACCCTAGAAATAAATCTACTCACTCATAATCAAATCTAAACTAAACAAAATAATTATACAAAACATAATTAACCAAAGCAATTAAATTATTGAAAATAAAAAGGAAAGAGATCGTAACAAGATCCTCCTCTTTTAGAAGATTCCTTGAGAGACACAAAAAGTTCAGAACTTGTTTACTTCTTATTGTTTTGCATGAAACTTGGTACACGACACTATTTGGTATATATTATTGTGTTGAAGTGGTTAGAATTTAAAATCTTAGTCATTAGCTAGAAATTACGTGTTAAGTTACGATTTTAAGGGTTTTTTAAGCCTTTTATCCACTTCTGCGCACAAAGTAGCTCAAACTTGGTTTGTTTTTCACGAAACTTGGCACACAACACTATTTGGTATATAATATTGTGTTGTAGTGGTTAGAATTGAAAATGAAAGTCATATGCCAAAAATTACGTGTTAAGTTGCAATTATAATGGTTTTTAAGCGTTTTTGCCACTTTTATGCATAAACTAGCTCAAATTTGGTTTGTTTCGCACGAAACTTGGCACACAACACTATTTGGTAGTAGACCCATCAATCATACTGGCAGACAGCTCGCTCGAAGAAAACGAGAGTAGTGCGATCACTTCGAACATCGCAATCATACACAACTATCACTGCCGACCTCTCACTCGTAGACAAGTATCACATATCTCCCCGGAGGAAGGACCAAATTTCGTGCAAAACAAACCAAATTTGAGCTAGTTTATGCGCAAAAGTGGCAAGAACGCTAAAACCCTTAAAATCGCAACTTAACACGTAATTTCTAGCATATGACTAAGATTTTAAATTCTAACCACTTCAACACAATAATATATACCAAATAGTGTCGTGTGCCAAGTTTCGTGCAAAACAAACTAAGTTTGAGCTACTTTGTGCGCAAAAGTGGCAAAAGCGCTTAAAGTGGTTACAATTTAAAATAATAGGCATATGCTAGAAATTACCTGCTAAGTTGCGATTTTATGGGTTTTTAAGCATTTTTTGGACTTTCGCGCATAAAGTAGCTCAAACTTAGTTTGTTTTGCACGAAACTTGGCACACAATACTATTTTGTTTTCGGCCTGCATGGTCATTGGTGATGGTGTAATTAATCTGTCTTTTTCAGGCAAAACTGTCTCTTAATTGATTATTTTGTAAGAGATAAGACATTTTCTACTTATAATTCAGTATGTATTTAAGTTTAATTCATGCTATTTTCTTGTCATTTCTAACAAAATTAATTTTGCTACTAATAAGTTTTCTCAAATTCATATACTACCTCCGTTAATTTTTATCTGCACGAGGCAAAACTTAAGGGGTAAATATTAGAGGAAGCAAATAAGGGTAATTAAAGTGATAGGAGAGAGAAAGCAGACCCACCCACTTGCAAAATTGGTGGGAATAATCTGGCAGAGTTTGGAGGGATTTGATTTCTCCCCAAATTTTCACCAAAAACTCGAATTGGTTGAATTTTTGGTGTAAATTTGGGTTCCCTCCTTATTTAAAAAAAATTTCAGTGGACATTCAAATTTTTGGGAAACTCTGACAACCTTCATTCACCATTTAATAAGCATTTAAATACAAGCCTCCACCATTCATACACATTCAATACTTACAAACTCAGAGTTTCCTAAAAATTGTTCATCCAAAAGTTAGCACTAATTAGTAATCACACATTGTCAGCCCATTAAATACCCAAAAAAAACCCCTAAACTGAAATTAGTGCTGCACATTTAATACCCAAAAAACTTCATAAGCAGTTGCATCCCCTTGCATCCTTCATCTCCTTCAACAAAAAAACAGCAGCCACCCCTACATTATCGAGCTGAAGCTAAAAAAAAAAACAATTCAGACAACACATGTATGGCAGATTTTTTTTAAGCTTTGTTTTTCGAAGTTGATCACATTCTAACAGAAGAACAGATGGCAGAACTGTATTATGACCATGAAGAAAATATGCAAGATCTAGGCTTGGAGAACTATGGTTCTGAAGATGAGAGCATCCAAGACACACATGGAGAAGAACATGGCCAGCAAACCACACAAGCTGAGGTTAGTTCCCCAGAAATGGAACAACTAATTCAACATGGGACTCAACTTACACAAAGAAAGCAGCTCACCATGCAAAAGAAAAGAGAAATTGTTGATGCAATGTTGGTCAAAATGCATGAGGGGAACTTACCAAGGGGTCACATGAAACACTTATCAATTCAATTCAATGTTCACAAATCAACAATCACAAGAGTATTCACAGACATAAAAAACCAGATGGCACATGGGAATTTGATTGATGTCAGGTCTAAGAAGTATGGCTGGGCAGGTAGAAAGCCAAAGGAATTTTCTGATGAATTCCTACAGTCAGTCCCTTTGCATTTAAGGCAGACAGAAAGGAGTTATAAAGCAGCACTGAATATCTCTCATGTTACTCTTCACAATTTGAAGAAAAAGGGAAGGCTAAGAACACACACAAGCAGCAACAAGCCATCATTGTCATCAGACCACAAGGTAGCCAGACTCAAATGAGTTTTGTCACATATTAATCCAATTACAGGTAATGAGGACCCCACATTTGTTGACATGAACCATGTCATACACATGGATGAGAAATAGTTCTATCTGAACCATGATAAGAGGAGGTTTTATCTCCTCCCAAGTGAGGAAGATCCATACAGGGCAATACGGTCCAAAGATTCAAGCTAAAGGCAATGTTTATGGCCTTGATTGGGAAGCCATTACATGACTCAAATGGGGAACTACTCCATGATGGGAAGTATGGCATATTCCCATTCACTGTCAAATAACTAGCAAAGAAATCCAACAAAAACAGAGTAGCAGGAACTTGGGAAACAAAGGCAATCTAGAATGTAAACAGAGAAGTAATAAGAGATATGTTGCTGACAAATGTCATACCAGCAATTATCTCAAAGTGGCCTGAGAGTCTGGCCAAAAATGTTGTCATCCATTGGGACAATGCAAGGCCTCACCAAGTTCCTAAGGATGCAGAGTTTATGGCAGCAACAGCAACACATGGGTTCAACATTCAATTTGTTTTTCAGCCAGCACAGTCACTAGATTTGAATGTGCTTGATTTAGGGTGTTTTTAGGTCTATTAACAATCAAAGTCAATACAAAACACGTACAAATTTTTTGCATATCAGGAGGCAAAAGAAGTAGCAAAACTCGAAAGAAGCTAATGAAGCTTAATATGAAGTTACAACCAACCTTCACGATTGATATTGCAGCTGAAACAGGATCTCTAACCCCCAAAACAGTCCAAAAAAGAGAATTATCAGAACCAGCCGGTATAATTCCAATTGGGATCGAAATGGCCTCTTTTTGATCATTCCTACTGAGTAAACCATTTAAAACCTGCACAGTCAATAAAGATTCAAAATTCCCATGCACCCATATGAATCAATAAAATATCTTGATAGCATACAAAACATGTGTAATTGAGCTAATATTGTGCATTAAAATCATGACCAAATGGACCTTTACCCAAAAAAAATGAAGCCTCAAACATAAGCTACTATAAAGTAGCATCATATAGGCCGTGTGATTAATGATAGTCAGGAAACCAAAGAAAAGAAGATTGAAGGCATACCTCACTAACAATTCCATCACCTCCAACACAAACGATCCCTATCAACAGAAAGTAGGATAATGAAATAAAAGAAATAAAAGATGTGAAATGTAAACAAAATGTCCAAATTTTAACAAATACCATCGGGACATGTGCTAAAGTCAACAGTGGAGGCCTATCACATGGGTGCTTGATAAAACTGCTCTTCTTTGTTCTTATTGTAAGAAGCATGGTCATGAGCGTGGTACTTGTTTCGAATTACATGGTAAGCCTTCTTGGTGGCATGAGCGCTATGGTAATGCTAAGGCCTCTAATTCTTGGTCTGCTGCTGCATTGGTGTCTCGGACTCGGGGAGCCCAGGCTAATGCCGTCTCTTCTCTTGGAGGTGGGCTACTGCCCCTGCCTCACTCTGTTCCATCGAAAGAGCCTAATGTTGCTGCTCTTGGTACTACTCAGGTGCATTCTATTTTACATGCTCCCACTCCTAAGCATTCGGATGATCGTATGATTGGTAAGTATTCTTGCTTTGAATGGATTATTGATAGTGGGGCGTCCCACCACGTCACCGGCATCTACTCTTGTTTAGATAATGTCGAACGCATTTCCAAATGGGCAGTTAGACTACCTGATGGTAGGCGTGTGTCTGCTATACTAAGTGGCAGTGTTAGGCTTTCGTCGACTATTTCTCTCTCTAATGTACTCTATGTTCCGGGCCTAAATTGTAACTCGCTGCCTGTTTCCTGCCTTCTTGATGATTGTGGTTGTGTTGTTCGTTTCACTAATACATTATGTGCTATACAGGACCCCTGCTCGGGGACGCTGATTGGAGCAGGTGAGCAACGTGATGGCCTTTATTTCTTCCGTGATGTTCCTGCGGTGTGTGTGGTTACTGTTGCGGGGGTTTGCGAATTTGAGCTCTGGCATCTTCGTATGGGTCATCCGTCTGATAAGATTCTTAAGTTAATTCCTGCTATTAGTTCCAGTTCTCATAAAATTTTTTTGAATAAAGCATGTGTCGTTTGTCCACAAGCGAAACAAACTCGTGAACCTTTTCCTGTTAGTCTTTTTCATGCTACTAGAGCTTTTGAACTGATCCATTGTGATCTTTGGGGTCCTTACTGTACCCCTTCTTCGTGTAATGCAGTTTATTTTTTGACTATTGTGGATGATTACTCTCGTGGCGTTTGGGTTTATTTGTTACAAAATAAAACTGAAGTTTCTTCTTCATTTCATTCTTTTTTTGCTATGGTCACTCGTCAATTTGAATTGAATGTGAAATATGTTCGAAGTGATAACGGAACAGAATTTAATTGCATGGTGCCTTATTTTGATTACCATGGCATTATTTTCCAAACTTCGTGTGTTAGCACCCCACAACAAAATGGTCGCGTTGAGAGAAAACACCAACACATTCTTAATGTGGGTAGGGCTTTGCGGTTTCAAGCTAATTTACCTATTTCATTTTGGGGGGAGTGTATATTGGTTGCCGTATATATTATTAATCGAACTTCTACGCCGTTGTTGGGTAATAAGACTCCGTTTGAAATGTTGTATAACACACCTCCTAATTTCAATGCATTACAGGTTTTCGGTTGTCTTTGTTTTGCTCATAATAAGAAGACACGGGGTGATAAATTTGCTTCTCGAAGTCGTAAGTGTATTTTTGTGGGGTATCCGGCTACTAAGAAGGGTTGGAAGGTCTATGACATGGAAACCGGTGAAATTTTTGTTTCGTGGGATGTAAAATTTTATGAAAATGAATTTCCGTTTACCGCAAATGTTGATACCTCCTTATTTAATGAGCTTATGGAAGATAACAACAATGCTCTAATTCTTGATGATATTGGTCCACTGCCTACCAATCCTATTCCTCTTATACCACATGATACCCTCACCAATATCGGCCCACTCACTGACCAATCATCCCCTGCTACCCCGCCGTACAGTCCACCAGCATCTGGGCCCAGCAGTTCATCCAGCACCCATGAATCTGATGATGTTGCCTCCTTTGATAATGAGAATTTGGGTCGTGGCTTTCGTGACAAGCGCCCATCAGTTCTTCTACGTGACTTTGTTGTTAATACTATTACCACACACACCTCTACGGATGAAGGCTCTTCTTCTGTTGCTTCCTGTTCTTCTAGTCTCTCCGGTACTCCTTATCCTATAGCACATTATGTTAATTGTGATAACTTTTCTATGCCACATCGTTCGTTTCTTGCAGCGATTCTCTCTGGCTCTGAGCCCCGATCTTTTCGCGAGGCTATGCAGGATAATGGATGGAGAAAGGCGATGAAAACGGAAATTACTGCTTTAGAGGATAATAATACATGGGAACTGACTGCTCTGCCTCCAGGTAAGAAGGCTCTTGGTAGTCGTTGGGTGTACAAAGTCAAATATAATGCTGATGGTTCGGTTGAGCGTTTAAAGGCTCGCTTAGTTGTCTTTGGTAATCATCAGGTTGAAGGGATTGATTATCATGAGACTTTTGCTCCTGTTGCGAAAATGGTGACCGTGCGTGCTTTTCTAGCTGTTGCAGCTGCTAAAAATTGGGAGTTGCATCAGAAGGATGTTCATAACGCTTTTCTTCCTGGTGATTTGACAGAGGAGGTGTATATGAAACCCCCTCCTGGTTTTTCATCACACGGTAAGGTGTGCCGCTTATTAAAATCTCTGTATGGTCTGAAACAGGCTCCAAGATGTTGGTATGCTAAATTGTATGCTTCTTTGAAACAATATGGGTTCTGTCAATCATACTCTGATTATTCCTTGTTTACTTATCGGAGCAGTTCTATTCAACTTAATGTTCTCATTTATGTCGATGATTTGATCATCTCTGGCAATGATTCCTCTGCTCTTTCTGCATTCAAACAATATTTGTGTACGTGCTTTCACATGAAAGATCTTGGGCGGTTGAAGTATTTTCTTGGGATTGAGGTGGCTCGTAATGATGAGGGTATTTTATTGTGTCAGCGTAAATATGCTCTTGATATCATTTCCGAGGCCGGTTTGTTGGGTGCAAAGCCGTCTCCTTTCCCCATTGAACAAAATCACTATTTGGCTCTTGCGTGTGGTAATTTGTTAGAGGCTCCAGAACGATATCGTCGGCT
Source organism: Amaranthus tricolor (assembly GCF_026212465.1). NCBI lineage: Eukaryota > Viridiplantae > Streptophyta > Magnoliopsida > Caryophyllales > Amaranthaceae > Amaranthus > Amaranthus tricolor. The sequence continues at coordinate 15,886,259 of NC_080057.1, forward strand.
TGTTGGTCGTCTTATATATCTTTCTTTCACTCGACCTGATTTGGCCTATGCAGTTCATATTCTAGCTCAATTTATGCAGGCTCCTCGTGTGGAGCATTGGGATGCGGCATTACGTGTTGTACGCTATCTCAAAGGTTCTCCTGGTCAAGGTATTCTTCTTCCCTCTAGCTGTGACTTACATCTTGTTGGTTGGTGCGACTCTGACTGGGCTAGTTGCCCTCTTACTCGACGCTCATTGACTGGATGGATTGTGTTTCTTGGTGGTTCTCCAATTTGTTGGAAAACCAAGAAACAACATAGTTTCTCGTTCGTCTGCTGAGGCTAAATATCGTTCAATGGCTTCTGTCACTTGTGAACTCAAATGGCTAAAGGGTCTGCTTTCTAGTTGGGGCGTTGATCATTCTGCTCCTATGATGTTGTACTATGATAGTAAGTCTGCTTTGCATATCGCCCAGAATCCTGTTTTTCATGAGCGGACGAAACATATCGAGGTTGATTGCCATTACATACGGGATGCGATTCAGGAGGGTCTTCTTTCTACTTGTCATGTTTCTACGCATGAGCAGTTGGGTGATATCTTTACTAAAGCTTTGGGTCATCGACAGTTTACATTCCTCCTACGCAAGTTGGGCATTTGTGATCCGTCTGCTCCAACTTGAGGGGGGGTGTTGAACAATTTACATTTATTTAAATTTAATTTGCATTATGGGCTTTGTTTAACTTTGGCCCAATTAATTGATTGTTCATGTATATATATATACTCTTCCTGAATATATGAAATACAGAGGGAAAAACCCTAAGTTTGTCAACCTCCAGCTTAAAACCTGCAAGCTGAAATAATGACAGCCATGATTGGTCAAAAAAAAATTTAAAAAGAAAAATTAATCATAATTTGAAAAAAAAAGTAAAATCTATTTTTCTTTAATAAAAAAACCACCACTACCTAAGCCACACTACTTCTGCCACCACAACCCAAACCCAGACCCTCGGAACCACCACCCCACCTAGACCTGAAACCACCGCCACCCAGAAACCGACCGCGCCGACTCACCCAACCTATTAGTGATTGTTCTGCTTCCAGCTCAGCAAAGCAATGCAAGCAACTCACGGCTGATTTAGCAAAATCAGCATATGAAAATTTTGATGACTCAGATGTAGAGAATGAGAAGCTTCTGGTATAACTAACTTCCTGAAATCATGGAATGACATGGCAAAGAGTTTGTTATCAGTTCTCTTGTAATAGCAGACTATATATAGTTGTAATATAGCTTATGCTCAATGTATTGAATCAACTTTTGTGTGATCAATTTTAGTCTCATTTTCTCTCTATTTTTCATTATCTTTCTCTCTCTAAATCTTCTTCTGTAATTCTCACAAAATGTAAAAAAAGTTTGATTCAATGAATGAAATTATGCTGAAGTTCAAATTACTGTTTGATTGAAGTTTGATTGAAGTTCTTCACCAATTTCTTTATGGTATCAGAGCGGGTATGAATCTGCTACTTGTTGTTTGTTCGACTTCATAATTGATTGAGATTCTTTATTTTGTTTGGATTGATTTGTTGTTTCTTGGTTTTCTGGAATCTGCTTGATAAGTCTTTGGAATTTGTTGATTGTTTCTTCAATTTTTGATTTGAGAAATGCCTGGAACCACTGTTGTTTTAACTAACGATCCTCCAAGTGTATATATCATTCATCCTTCTGAGAATCCTACATATTCATTAGTAAC
>NC_080057.1:15896949-15904449 GCF_026212465.1 Amaranthus tricolor
AAAACGCTTAAAAACGCATAAAATCGCAACTTAACTTCTAATTTCTAGCATATGACTATTATTATCAATTCTAACCATTTCAACACAATAATATATGCCAAATAGTGTTGTGTGCCAAGTTTCGTGCATAAAAAACCATGTTTGACCTACTTTACGCGCGAAATTGACAAATAAAAACGCGAAATTGACAGCATCAAACTAGTGACCAGACCACCTTGCACGACACGTGGAGACCAAACCTATGCATCCAGGACCTAGGCTAAAGTGGAAATGGATTCTTGGTACTTGGATCTAGCTATCAAGGTCCTAAAACCATTCTAACAATCCCCGTGGACTCCTAGAAGCTGAGCCGAAGGAGGGCTGGTCGACAGTTTGCTAGATCAGAATTTTGTTTAAGTGTTTGTGGTTGTTTCGTGTTCTTTTCATGATCATTTGTAGTTTTTGACTGTGTCATTAATCAAACCTTACGCACAACATTAATCCTTGCATAACCAAGGCCTTAATCAGCCCCGGTTTCGCATCAAAACCAAGTTTGAGTACTTTACGCGCGAAATTGACAAAAACGCTTAAAAACGCATAAAATCGCAACTTAACTTCTAATTTCTAGCATATGACTATTATTATCAATTCTAACCATTTCAACACAATAATATATGCCAAACAGTGTTGTGTGCCAAGTTTCGTGCATAACAAACCATGTTTGACCTACTTTACGCGCGAAATTGACAAAAACGCTTAAAATTAAAACCCATAAAATCGCAACTTAACTTCTAATTTCTAGCATATGACTATTATTATCAAGTATAACCATTTCAACACAATAAAATATGCCAAATAGTGTTGTGTGCCAAGTTTCGTGCATAACAAACCATGTTTGACCTTCTTTACGCGCGAAATGGACAAAAACACTTAAAAACGCATAAAATCGCAACTTAACTTCTAATTTCTAGCATATGACTATTATTATCAATTCTAACCATTTCAACACAATAATATATGCCAAATAGTGTTGTGTGCCAAGTTTCGTGCATAACAAACCATGTTTGACCTACTTTACGCGCGAAATTGACAAATAAAAACACGAAATTGACAGTGTTGATTCAATTAGGAACGGGAACAGCAACAAGAGGGGGGGTGAATTGTTGTTGTTGCAAGTTTAAGCGATTGTGCCCTGTTTTTGCGGAATCATTCAAAATACATAAAGCTTAAACTAAGAGCAAAATAATAAGAGAGACGCACAATTTTACGTGGAAACCTTTTGGGCCTAAACAAAAGGAAAACCCACGACCACTTGGGATTTCTAACAACTTCACTATGTTTAAGGCAATTAGTTACAATTACAATAAACACCTTACTTCACTCGAAGCGAAACAACTAGGCCAACTCTTCACTCTCTAATTGCTTTACTCAAAGCAACAAACTTAGCTTTACAATAAGCTAATCCTCTCTAGCTTCACTAAAAGCTATCTAACTTCCCCCTTAGACTCACCCGAGTCTAATTACATAAACTCTCAAAATCCCTTACAAAAAGGATAGAAATTCTCAAAAATAAATCAAAGAGTTGCACAAGTAAATATTATGAATTAATTGGCAATTTAAAAGCACAAAATATTACTTGTAGAATTTCAAAATCAAACGCACAAAAATTATTTTTCTCTTAAAGCATGCGTTAATTCTTTTTGAAAAACCGAGCTAGTTAGCTTATTTATAATAAAATAAATTTCTAAAAATAGAAAAATATTCCAACCCATTATCCTTAGTCAATGGATCAATGAATGATGCTGAATGAATCACAAAACGGTTAATACTTCAGCCTTTGAATAAATCAAACAAACGGTTAAGGCAATCAGTAACCGCTATACCCTGATAACCGCTGTTCCTTAATAACTGCTGTTCCTTAATAACCGCTGTTCCCTAAAGTAGCAATTTCTTCAGTAGTAATTCCTGTTCCCCAAATTAATGGCTGGAACTTCATTCTATATTTAGAAAACGGTTTGGTAAAACGGTTATCTTTTGACTAATTCTAAAAACGGTTATCTTTTGACTAATTCTCAAAAAATGGTTATTTTTACTATTTTTAGGAAAAGATTATTTTTATTATTTTTCAGAAAATCCAAAAATAATTAAGACCTAACTGCTGTTCCTACTTTTTAGTAGATCCAAGTTTATCTCCTAAAAATAAGGAATTAATCTTGAAACCCACACGTGAGGAATTTTAGAAATTCTTTTTGCCAATTAACTTTAATAAACTAATGCAACCAATTAATTTAAATACATTAACTAAAAAAAATAAAAGATAGAATTTATTAGCTAACGTAAATTGACTTCAGTTTGGGAACACTGCGCTGTCTCCAAATTCCAACTTGCTAGAACATCAAACCTGGGAACAGTAGACTTCCTGTCTCCATTTTACATCCCACGTGATATACTCTTCTAACATCTCTTGAAACCTTTTGACATGTATATTCCCATGAACTAAGCCATAGGTACTATCAACGATCACAATTAATCGGATATCGACCTGCACAAAATCTCTAAACACATATTTGCTAAAGTGTAGTCATCATCAAAACTCAAGAGGTCCAACAGACAGCATCAAACTAGTGACCAGACCACCTTGCACGACACGTGGAGACCAAACCTATGCATCCAGGACCTAGGCTAAAGTGGAAATTGAATCTTGGTACTTGGATCTAGCTATCAAGGTCCTAAAACCATTCTAACAATCCCCGTGGACTCCTAGAAGCTGAGCCGAAGGAGGGCTGGTCGACAGTTTGCTAGATCAGAATTTTGTTTAAGTGTTTGTGGTTGTTTCGTGTTCTTTTCATGATCATTTGACCAAACCTATACAAAACCCATAAAATCGAATTTTTGTACCTTTCTTGCTATCCATTTTGGAAATGTGGCTCTGGATGTAGATCCCATTTGTCCACGCACTCTTTTCATTGCGCCGAAACGCATGGGAAAAGTAATACCATTTATATATATATATATATATATATATATATATATATATATATATATATATATATATATATATATATATATATATATATATATATATATATATATATATATATATATATATATATATATATATATATATATATATATATATATATATATATATATATATATATATATATATATATATATATATATATATATATATATATATATATATATATATATATATATATATATATATATAACACTTAATTAAATCAAATTGGTAAAATAATTAATATTACGTACGCATTCAACAATCCTTTGAATCTTGTGTTGCGAGGTAGGCTGTTAGGTTTTTGTAATGAGTCGAAGACGTGCACGGTGTTCGTTAAAGGACATATGATCAAAAGTATCCAATGCACTGAATGCACTGTTTGGCCCTCTTTATTTGGCTATGCCATACCATATGCAACCTCAGTTAAGTCGCCATCACTAGCAACACCTAACTGAGGCAGCAAAAGAGAACAAGGAGTCGCCTCCTGAAAATTGTGTCGTTTAGTATAATAAGCATCATAATAAAATTTTAATTACGCGTTGCAATTTAAATTAATAAGTGCTTATATATTTAAAAACTATGTACCTGTAGCACTGGCACCGGAGTTGGCTCCGGATTTTGAGCAACGGGGGTATTAGTAAAGAGCTGGGGTGCTACGCGGGTAATGGGCTCGGGTGTTGGCTCGACCAAAGCGTCAGAATCCCCATGTTGACTTCCCTGATCCTCGACAATCAGGTTTGCCAAGTCCACAATGGGTGCACCCATCTTTTGCAACACGGTGGCCAACTTCGCGAGAACGTCCTTCGTAATCTCCGCTCGGAGGGTTGCTGCTTCTTCCCGCAGTGCCGTTCGGGATTGAGTAGCAACACACTCTTTGCCGAATGCCTTTTGTAACCCCACGCGGACGCCTCCTTTTCCGACTACCCGCCCACTGTGGTCTTTCCCTAAGACCATATGCAATGCGTCAACATTGCCTTTTGGGGTGAACTCCCCCGTAGCTTCTTTTTCCTTCCAGCCCATCTGTTCAAATAAAAAGTGACATATATAGTAATTAGTATAAGTACATCAAAGCCAAAGAATACAAAACAAATGAAGAATATACTTAATAATTTCAAAACTCACCACAGCATCAGCAACCTTCTTCGTTCCCGGATCATTAATGGTAAATTTACCACTTGCATCTCGGGAATGAAGCCCGCAATACAAATCACGCACCCCATCTCCAGCAAGAGTATGTACGGATGCGGAGGTAGTCGTAGATGAGGGTGTGGATGAACTTTGATTGGGGTATAAACCCGCATCCACCCACTCTTTTCGGACCTCATCGTACGTTTTCTGGCCTAAGCGATGGTAAAACTTCCTTTTGCTTGCAGAATCTGAAGCTTTACCACGCTTTTCCTAATTAATCAATAGAAATCGAATGTCATGTATTAGTTTAATGACTGAATCAAAAGAAGTAAATTCAAATTGGTAAACTATAATATAATATGAAATACTTACAACTTCTATGGGAGTTGTTCTTTTGGCAACAAAGGCCTCCCAATCCCTCTTCGATATGTGACTCCATATTTCGTAGGGCATCTTCAAAGGTGCTTGCTCTCTACCTTCGTTTCCCGTTTTGACCTTTTTGGTCGTACGGGCACGGGTCTTCGTAATCCAGCCAGTTACTAGCTTGGATTTGAAATCTTTGAATCTTTCAGCAATAGCTGAAAGAAACACATTCTTCTTGTCCTCATCGCTCTCGATGTGGAAAAGATTCTACAAAAAAAATTTATATTTGTTACTGTCAATTAAATTAATTTTAAAATGAAACTAAATGAGTAAAAATAGTAAAGTTGCTTACCACAGTATCATTCCATAGAGAGTTTTTCAAACCCTCTGGAACCTCGTTCCATGCGTGCAATATGGAAATCTTGCGGATACATAGGCCCACTTGTTTTCCATATTGCCTACGCCATTTTCCGCAGGGTTGACCCAATGCATTGTATTCCAAATGCATTGGTTTCGTGACTTTGAGGTTTTTCGTAGGACCTCGCCCTTTTCTTTTCTTACTGGTAGTGGGAGCATCCATTGGTGGGGCGTCTTCAGTATCAAAATCATTGTCTAGAGGTGGAGCGTCTTCAGCCATACGCTCGAATCTCACAATTTGGTCCTCTTCACTGTCGTAACTACGATGCTCATTATCCGAGGTCTCAATCTCGGGGACAATTTCGTCTCTGAATAGATGCATTATATATCAGTACCTGAAAGAGTATGAATAGAAATATATTAGAACATAAGCTAAGTAATATTAAGAATATGACTATGATTTACAATTCTAATACGTACGTTCAACATAATAATATATAACAAATAAGTGTTCTGTGCAAAGTTTCATGCAAAACAAACCAAGTGCCAAAAAAACTTTTAAAAGCTTTAAATTCATACCTTGTGAATCACTTAATTCAAATGTATTCCTTCCGTGTGATCTACACGCATATAACCAACATCTACATCATCTACATCATCTTGATCCACTGATATTGGATTGATAAAGGGAGGGGAGTCTTCAAAAGCTTCATATTCTTCCTCATCCTCAACATCACCTATACCAAGAATGCTTCTTTTTCCCGGTACAACAATAGACCATTTTTTATCAGACGGGTCTACAATGTAGAATACTTGCTTGGCTTGTGTGGCTAGTATGAATGGCTCCTCACTATCACGCAAACGAGCTAAGTCTACAAGAGTGAATCCACATGGGTCGTCATTTTTTATGCATCGTCGATTATTATCTACCCACTTACATTTGAAAAGACCAATATTGAAAGTAGAGTAGTCAAGCTCCCATATTTCATGTACCCGCCCGTAGTATACCAATTTAGCATCAACCGGCGCTTGATCCTTCGCACTCGCGTAAAATGTAGATGACGCCAAAATAGAAACCCCACTATTCTCACGAACGAGATGGACAATAAGATGAATCATTATGTCAAAGAAAGAAGGTGGAAAATACATCTCAAACTTGCATAAAGTTACAATCACGTCGAGTTGAAGTGCATCAAGTTTAAAGGGATCAAGAACTTTACTACAAATTGTGTTGAAGAACGAACATAGCTCGGTAATAGCATATCTCACATGTTTTGGCAGTATTCCACGGATTGCAATTGGTAAGAACACTTGCATCATTACATGGCAATCGTTAGATTTCATGCTTCCCAACTTCAGCTCACCATTTAGGCTAACAAATCTCTTCATGTTGGATTAGTACCCAGACGGAACCTTAATGCCATACAAACACTCACAAAATGTCCGCTTCTCTGCTTTGGACAATGTGTAGCAAGCTGGAGGCAAATAAACTTTGTCATTAAGCATCTTCTTCTTATTGTCACCAACTTCATCATCAGCTCTATTTCTTTTCTTACTCACCTTAACATGTGCCCACAACTCCGGACGAAGACCCTTACATTCAAACCAATCTCGCACGGCCCTAACATCTTTTGTCTTACCCGGAATGTTCATGAGAGTCCCGAGTATGGCATCGCATACATTTTTCTCTATATGCATAACGTCAAGACAATGCCTAACCTGTAGATCTCTCCAATATGGAAGCTTCCAAAAGATTGATTCTTTTTTCCATAATCGGCCTTCACCTCCTTGCACTTGCCCCGTTTTACCAAATACAGTCTCAACTCCCTTAACCTGTTCATAAACCTCATAACCGGTCAACGGTCGACGAGCTACACGGTCCTCAACCTCCCCATTGAACAACTTCTTCTTCTTACGATATTGGTGGTCTCGTGGGAGGAACTTTCGATGGTGCATAAATACGTGTTTGCACTTAGGAATCCACGTGGATTCCATGTCATCGATACATATCGGGCATGCTTTCTTCCCTTTGTTCTTATACCCCGATAAGTTGCCATATGCCGGAAAATCATTAACGGTGCATAAAAGCATTGCACGCAAGGTGAACTCCTCATTAGCATATGCATCAAACACTGAAACGCCTTCATCCCACATCTTTCTCAAATCCTCAACGAGAGGTGCAAGATACACATCTATGTCATTGCCAGGTTGTTTAGGACCCGAGATAAGAAGCGAAAGCATTATGTACTTACGCTTCATACACAACCAAGGTGGCAAATTATAGATCACTAAAAGTACCGGCCAAGTACTATGTTGAGAACTAAGATTGCCGAACGGGTTCATTCCATCCGTACACAGTCCGAGCCTTAAATTACGAACCTCATCCCCAAAAGTCTTATGCAACCTATCAATATTCTTCCACTCCGAAGAATCAGATGGATGTGTGAGCAAGTGACCTTTCTTCACCCTATCTGCATGCCACCTCAAATTTAACGCATCTTTCTTTATAGAAAACAAGCGCTTGAATCTAGGTATTATTGGAAGATACCACAATACCTTAGCCGGGGGCCCTTTAGCATCCCGAGCCCCTTTACGCTTGTAGCGCGATAACCCACACCTAGGACACTCTTCTAAGTTCTCGTTTTCAT
>NC_080057.1:15909449-15976949 GCF_026212465.1 Amaranthus tricolor
TATAGAACGTCAGCAAAGTAGAAAGTACACAAGACAAGGGAAGGGATAACTGTTTTTTGTATGTTTGTCTTGTAATAATATACAATTATGAATTATCTAATCCTACTATCATGGGTTTTGCAGTCAATTCTTCCAAGCTGTCTGCCTCATGTGATTAGTGATATCCAGTTAATCTCTTTTGTTTTCCCTTAATTATTTCTAATTATATATTATATATTATTACATTATGTGTTTCTTTATTAAACCTTTTTTATTTGATTAAAATTAAATTTATGTTGTACTTTTGCTATCTATTTAAATTGGTTGGCACACGCTTTTCTTAGTTAGATTAACCCATGTGAATGTGAGCTACCCCTTTTGCTATATTATGTTGTACTTTTCTTTATTAAAAAACATTTGCCAACTTTCCTTCACTACTCTCTCCTTTACCCTTATTTCCACAATTTTGATTTTTTTGGTGCCTCAAACCTAATTAGCTAATTCATTCTCACACACAATCAAATTGCAATTTTTTTATACTTGAAAAATTCTAATATATTTAACTTACACTTAGGTGATAAAATCAAATAACAATTACTCTTTTTTTTTTATCAAAAAATTTATATCGATCTTTATTACTCCTTACACAGTAAAAATCAATCTTAATTCCAAAAGTTTAAGGCTGATTATATGAATTAATATATTCTCTCTTATTCTTCCTATTTGTCTCATTTTTGTCACTATTTATTAATCACTTTTAATTTGTATTTTATTCTTAATTAATAAGATAAAATATAATCTAGTGCGATTTTGTTTAATTCGTCTCAAAACAAAAAGTATTAATATCTTTTTTTCATAATTTTTAATTATACATAGTTATAGATATTAAAAAGTAAAATATTGTCTTAACAAATGTAAAAAAGTAAATGAAATAGATAATTTAGATAAGACGAGTATCAATTTCACTATTAAAAACCAAACTAAAAATTAAATTTCATTATAAAAAATGTATACATAAATATTCATCCAATAAATTAATATTTACTTTAAAGACATTCATTGTGGTCCAAAAATTGTGTTTGGGTTTTTGAAGCTTTAAAGGTAAGAAAAGGTTTTACTCCATAGGAAAAAACAACTTCCTTTCTTATCTTAATCTCTCCCTCTTTTTCCTCAAAATAAACACATCCTTTGATTCATTTATTTTAGGAAGCTAGAATCTTTCATTAGCTCAAAAGAAAACCCATCTTTTTTTTCTTTCATTAAACCCATATCATTGTACAAGTATGACAATTCAAAATAAGCTTTAGGTAAACTTTGTTTTTTCCAAAAGAGCTTTATTCTTTGTACAATGTTTCCTCTTATTCAAGGAAAAAAGATGTAAAATTAGTAAAAATTTAGAAAAACAAACAAAACCCATTTCTCAATTCAATCAGTTTAGTTCTTCTTCCTTACCAAAATTTTCTGGGTTATATTCTAGTGAGAGATTTTAGAGAGAGAAAGAGCAAAAATATGACAATTTTGAGTGGTTTAGGGATAGTATTAAGTGTAGTATTTGGGTGTTTATTATTAGCATTAGTTGGAGAGCTTTATTATCTTTTATGGTGGAAGAAACAAAGGATACTTAGTTCACCAACTAACAGAATTCAAGAAGATTACAGTAATCATGCAAAGGAAATGTTTTATTTATTTTGTTGGGATAAACCCACAACCATTATCAACAATTCAAGTTCAAATAACCCAAATGGGTCTAACCCAGATGAAAATGAACATGACCCAGATTTAGAAATGGGTCTGGAAGCAAGAAGGGATCTCCTGTTGAAGGCCTTAGGAGAAGAAGCTGTGGATGCAGATATTTTGAAGTTAGCAGGACATCCAAGATTCTTATTTACAATCAAGGAAGAAACAAAGGAAGATTTGGAATCTGAGGATGGAAAATCAAGGGCTGATAAAAGATCAAGAACTAGAAGTCTTAGTGATCTTATTATGGCACTTGAAACACAAACACCTTATCTTAGCCCTGTTTCTTCACCTCCAAATAATAGTAATTTGAAGGTTATTTCTTCAAATTTGGTGAAAAATAACAATAATTATAATAACCCTTTGTTTGAATCATCAGTTGAAGCTGAAATTTATAGGTTGAGATCTTCTCCTCCTCCAAAATTTAAGTTTTTGAGAGATGCTGAGGAGAAATTGTATAGGAGTTTGATTGAAGAAGCTCAGAAAAGTGGGATTTTTAAGGAAATTAAATTGGAGAATTTTGAAGAAAAAAAAGACAAGTTTTTGATGAAAAAAAGTAATGAAAAAGAGAGGGAAATTCATTGTAGTTCACAAATACTTCCATTGGCTTCTTCACCTACATCTTCTGGTAATGATTTCTCATTAAGGTCAGTTGATAGCAAACATCTGGGTTTGCATTAATTAGTTCAATATCCTTCTCTTCAACCCCGACTTGTGCGAGAAACTGGATTGTTGATTATGATTTGTGCAAGAAATTAGGTTGTTGATTATGAATTGTGCGAGAAACTGGGCTGTGGATTATGACTTGTACGAGAAATTGGGCTGTTGACTGTGACTATGATTAGGAATTCTGGGCAGAGAATTTCCGAGGTAAATCGAACCTGGTTTTATCCTCTATTTCAAGGATGAAAAGAGAGGGATTAGTTAGTGTGATTTAAGCCATTTCTCTTTGTTTTTTGGTTCATTTAAATTCTAATTTTATAAATTTCTGTTTCTTAATTCAGTATTTTTATAAAACAAATAGGATTTCCTGTATTATAACCTCCTAATTATCAATTTGGAAGAGTTTTGGGAATTCAAGAAACAGAAATTATTTGATACTGGCATGCTGCTATTACAGTGTTTTTTTTTGCAAAAAAGCTAAAGCTCTTGTTTGGTAGGCAATCTGTTTTTTTGCATGTTGATAGCAAGAATGGCTACTTGATTATGTACAAGTACAACTTTCATATGTAAATACTTTTACTTAATTTTTTTGATAATTATAAGTGCTTCCCATATTTCCTTTAATTTGTTACATATTGTTATGCTTTTGCTGATAATTAATTTGTAAATGATGTTGTTTTTTGTCATTTTAGTTTGTTTGTTTTATATGTTGTTCTTCTAATTTTTTAATATTATAATTTTATACATAATTAACCTTATTTATTTTCATTTAATTGAGATTATATTATTAATTTTTATGGTCTCCACATATTTTTTATTAACTTTATTTTATAATTTTTATATTGTTCACGATTCCTATATTAACTTTATTATTTAATAAAATAATATATTTACCATTTGAAGATATGAACTTTTCTACATTGCTTATAAGACATGGCAAAGCCAGGATTTTGAGTTAGTGGGGCTAAATTGTCGATATACTAGTAAATTATTTATTATATAAAAACTAGTTTTACTATGAAAAATCACTTAGACCAAAATAAACTTAATTTATAGTAAAAATTTATTTAACAAATAGAGTTGAAGCTTTCCTATAATTACCCCTTTTGAAAAAAAAAAACTAAGTGTTTTTTACTCCATATATTTGTCTTCTAAGTCTCAGAAAAAAACTGTATTAAAATTAAGATAGCAAAAATATAAGCACACATACTAAATAAAAAGAATGAATGTGAAATTATGAAAGATAAATAGTAATAACATAATACTATTAATTAAATTTATTAGTATACTAAAAAATAATAGTTTAATTTAATTTGGGTTTAATCCATTAATCTTAGATTATAAATATGTTATCTAACCATTGACTTAGTAATTTTTATTATAATTATACGATCTTTAAAATATACTCCCTCCGATCTTATGATATAGTCCCATTTCCTTGGGCACGCATATTAAGGGTTGTGTGGGGTCCATGTAAAAGGTGGTAGTTGGGTATTTTTAAGTAAGTGGATTAATTGTTAATGATTCCCTCTTCTTGATTAATAAAGTACATAGAATGAATTTTGGAGGGAAAATTGGGTTTGACATTGTTTGAGCTTTAATTGAAATTAATACATTTCCGAATTTTTTTATAATTAAACAACCATTAAACTAGTTAATTTAAATTACATAAAATTACATCAAATAAATTACAAAAACCGTCAAAATCATAAAATAAGCTAAGTCTTCAATACTTCCTTGATTTCTTCAACGTTTTTTGAACGGCAATTGAAAACGAGCAACCCTCTCGCCACATGCGCATACGGATATTAAATCTTTCGTTGACTTCAGATTTATAAAAAACCAAACACGGTATGCATTTAGTGTTGAAAATTAATTAAATTAAATAACTACAAAAAATCTAAATGTTTCATTTTGAAAGGAAGCCATCAATGACACTGGAACAAAAATAAGCTGATCAAGGGAAAACAATGATACTGGAAGATTGAAAAAAAATGAAAAGAAGCCAGACATGATTAGAAGATAAATACAGCAAAGGGAAATGGAGACATGATGGATCAAATGAGTTGACAATTAGTAACACAGTAAAGGGAAACCAAAAAATTAATGTCAATGGCGCCAAAAATGAAAAAAATTGCCACCAAAACAGATGAAAATTATGTATATAAGACAGCATTAAGTGAAGATATCAGACACTTCATTTAATTTCCACCAACTTCAACACAGTATATACAATGGGAAAAAAAAGATGTAGATAATTTTACTAAGACTCAAATAATGCATGAGCTTTTAACGTCAACAAACAGTAATGGGAAGCTACAACACGGGGTCATCAATGAAATTGCGAAGTACGATTTGCATAGGAGGACAATCGGAAGGATATGGAGACAGATTCGTGATCAAAAAAAAAACAAAGTTCCAATTAATGTCAACAATAAGAAGTCAGTGAGCAACGGTAAAGCTCCAATCGCCTTTGATGAAAACAAATTCAAATCAATTGAAAAAGCGAAGAAGACAACTTTAAGATCACTTTCAAGGGCCATGGAAGTTAGCTACAGCACAGTATGCAGATGGAAAAAAAAGAGGTACTTTCGAAAGCACACCAACGCAATCAAACCGTTACTTACAGACAAAAATGGAAAACAAATTCATCTCAGAGATACAATTTGAACTCATCACAGATAACCCAAATCCCATGCTAATTGCCTCCTACATCTGGTAAGAACATAGCCTCCTAAACATAATGTTTGGTGGCTTATGAACTGAAAACCCTAGATTGGTGGCAAAATGAATGGATTTAGGGATTTTGTAGCTATAATAAATTGTTTACCCTCAAAAAAAAAATCATAGGGCAACAAAAACAGAACACGAAAGACATGCATACCATCACCAGCACATAAACAAAATCATCATTAGTCATAGAGGAAAGACGTATCCATACGAGAAAATGGGCCTCGAACATCAAAATCAGAAACCAAATCATCATCATCCAACGATTCTTCATCTGAGGAAGGGAACAAGTTCTCAATGTATAGATCTTGAAGATCCAGTTGTAAATCAAACATTCCCTGTATTTCTTCATCTTTAGAAGTTATACTTCTTCCCCAGTTAGGATCCGTTTCATCAGAAGTCGTAGGTAGGCGATTGTAGAAATTGAACCACGGGTTAGGAGATCCAATCGTAGGATCACTTTCTTGGGACGAAGACAAACAAGAAAGACAAGACGTTGGTGAGGCCATGTTCGAAAAAACCCAGAAAAGATGGGTAAAAACCCAGATTTACAAAACCCCTAAAAGCATTAGGGTTTCAAAGAAGACGAAGATGGTGGAAAAAAAATGAAGATGAAGATAATAAACCGTAAACCAAGGTATTCTTGGGGATGAAGATGAAGATCAGTGAAGAACACGAACACAGGTTGAGGATGAAGATGAGAGAGAGGGAGAGAGAGGGAGGGATGGGAAGGGATTCAGAGTAGGTGAGGTTATAAAAAGGAGGGAATGATTAAGGTGAGGTTAGAGTGTTAATTATTTTAGGTTAGTAGGGTTAACGGGGGTAAAATCGTAATTACGTGTGTGAACTAAGGGTATTTAAGTAAAAAATGATTGCCAAAAATAGAAGTGGGACTAATTCAAAGGTTTTGTCAAATAAGAAAATGGGACTAATTCATAAGATCGGAGGGAGTATAATATATTAGTAAGAGAGTCAGAGTCACAATTAAAAAAAATCACATTGGGTTCAGCGCCCGGTGTAGCTTCGCCTATGCGGCACGAACTATATAGTATGGTATGTTAGTGTTTTGGGACATTGATTAGGACTAAAGTAATCCATAAATAGTAAAAGGACTAAATGTAGGTTTTAATCATTGTGTGTAAGAAAAATGACTTCCAATATCTCTCTTTTTACTCCCAATTCCAACAAAAAAATCATTTGAAATCATTCAAAATATATTTAAATAGTTAATTTAAATGTGGTGAAAAGTCCAATCTTCCAACATTTGTTGATACATAGAGTAAACAGAACTATATACGTATACCTACATACTTCCTATAACCATTTTAATTGTCCCATTTTCTTATTTGGCAAAGTTATTTTAGTTGTCACATTTCTATTTTTGTTAATCTTTTTTTACCTAAATATCCTTAGTTTATACACGTAATTACGAATATATCCCCATATACCGTACTTACCTAATTACCCTTCATTACTTACCCTTTACTACTTACACTTCACTATTTACCCTTTTTAATGGACCTCACACCATTCTTAATAACCGTATCCCAGCAAATGAGACAACTAAATTGATTCGGAGGGAGTATAATACTAATATGGTCATACTTCTATATATTAAGGGACAATAACGGTTTTTTGTTGTTAAGGAAATGGCAACAGAGCCAGTTTAATATAAATACAATGGCATTGATCCAACAACAGGAGAAAGTGACCAAGAATTTAAATGTTTTGTACAAATGTGAAAGAGCTTTATATGTTTGGCGGGTTCAGTTTTAAAAACTTGTGGCCTGTGACATAATTCTATTTGACAATCGTATTAAATGATGAGAATGATAATGGAAAAATGAGTGTAATTTAAGTAGAGATATCTCTTGACAAATTTAATGGTCATGCTTGTTTTCCTTTAATAATCTTATTTTCTTCATAAAATTTATTTTATTGCATTACCATTTGACATGTAATATTAGATGGTAATGAAAAATTAGGAATAAAAATATTTTTTTATTATAAGATGTTCATTAACATAGGAATGACATGATACATATTATGAAAATCTACACTATAAATCAATCCCG
The DNA here is from genome assembly GCF_026212465.1 of Amaranthus tricolor. NCBI lineage: Eukaryota > Viridiplantae > Streptophyta > Magnoliopsida > Caryophyllales > Amaranthaceae > Amaranthus > Amaranthus tricolor. The sequence continues at coordinate 15,916,634 of NC_080057.1, forward strand.
TTACTACCAATAAATACCGCTAATCAAACGGGCTATTATCATTTATACCCATCTGTACTTTTAAATTTGCAACTGAAAGTTATATTATTATTCATACGTGACTTTTTATTTTTTTATAGCAAACTCAAACCTTGAAGGATAGAATTAATATTAGAATACTTAAGAAGTATCTTATTACTTCTAGTGATTAATTAGTTTTGGTAGATATTGCCAAAAGGATGTATAGTATAAAGTATAAACCATAACACAATGATATGATTTAGAACAGAGCATGTGCAATTGTGCATAATCATTGATTATAGAGGTGTTCATTCGGGTGATTGGGTTGGTTTCAGACGGGTGTTATTCGGTTCGGTTGAATTTCGGATCAGTCATTTTCCAGATGTGTGTTACGACGGGTCACACTCGAGTCGGGTCAGTTAGTCACGGTTCAGTTGAAGATCAGTTATTCAAGTTATCGGGTTTGCATCGGTTTGGTGTCTGTTGAAGTTCGAGTCGAGTGTCAATCGGTCTTGGTTGTCATCGGTTAATAATTGGTTCGATTTTAACGGGTATAGATCGGGTCCGGGTATTGTTTTCTAGTAGAATTCGACTACGAGTTACTAATTACTATCAATCGAGTCAATGTCACATTAAGTTGCTAGTCATTTTTTAATTGATAAAAAATTCTCTTTACTAAAGGGAAATAGTTACAATCAAATCAATTAGTGATTATTACTTTGTTACTTTTACTTGTTTGACTGTAAATTAAAATTAAAGTTCTATCATTTTTCATCTAATTTGATTAAAAATAGTTTAGTAAACATTGAGCATTGATTATTAACTCTAAATATACAAAATCATGTATTTTTAAAATTTAATTTATGGAAATATCTCACTTTATTAGAATAACTAATAAGATGATTGAATATGAGTTGATCATACTTCTGTGTTAAAAATTGGTTTAGGTTTACAGCAGTTCGATTAAATTTCGTTCAAGTTAAGTCGGTTTTAGCCGGGTCGAGTTCGGTTTCGAGCATGATACGAGTCGCGTATGATTCGGTTCGATCACTATTAGGTTCGGATAATCTCTGTTAATGTTATATGTCGGTTATAAAAATCGGACGCAGTTCGGGTTCAGTTTTTTCATTTTCGGTTGTCAATCGGTTCGAGAGCAACTTTGGTTCGGTAATGTCGGTTCGGTTAGCCTAAAAAAGAAACGCATTTTCAGGCCAGAAAACTTTCGGTTTCGAGTCGGGTTACATTTGAACAGCTCTAATCATTTGAAATACAATTATTTTAAGTAAAAATCCTTAGTTGCGTGATTGTAACTTTGTATAGTTGTTCTATAGAGGGGTCTTTAAAGGGGTGCGAAGTTATTAATAAAAAAATTAATAAAAAGAAATATATTAAGTTTATTAATAAAATAAATATATTTAATATATATATATATATATATATATATATATATATATATATATATATATATATATATATATATATATATATATATATTTTACAAAGGGTCCCTTAATTCTTCAAGAGGGCTCTGTTGCTCTATTCATGTGTAATTTGCTCTTGATTAGTTTTGTTTATTAATTTTAAGAGCAGAGTTATTAGATAAGTTTATTAAAATACTAATTAACGGTAATATTAGAATATTAATTAACAGTAGTTTAATTGATAGATTTAGGTTAACTGATATATACACATGATCATTAATAAGAAGAGGATCAAGTTATCCTATAAGAGTAATAAAGTACTTCCTCCGTTTTTCTAGTCGCAATCAAATTTATTTTAACACTTTTTTATTTTGAATTGCGGTTAGTCTACGAGTAAAAAAACATAGTTATATGGGAGCTTATTTTTTTCGTTTATAATATCAAGGTTTTATAAATTTTAATTGTGTATAACTCTAAATATAATCAATTGAAAAAAGCGTAAAAAGGTGATTGGCTACAAGTAAAAAAAAAAAACAGATGAAGTATATAATATACTACCATTTTATATAATATAAACTTAATCTTTTGCTTAAAATGGTTCTTTAACATTATTAGATGCGTTACTAAAGTCTCATTTACCCTTAATTTGAAATGAAATATTAAGCGTTACGCATAAGAAAAATCAACAATATATTTTAAGGATACAATCATTATGTTAACTTTTTAGTTGAAATTGTCGGTTCACACAAAGATTTTTCGAATTTCGAACCCTCAAGAGTGAGATGGTAGTCTGATAATTAGTGTGTTATATTTTTGATAAAACTCGGAAGGTATAAATTGTGCAAGGAATTTTTTCTTTTCCAGCTCTTTTAAGCATCAAACTTTAGTGGATTGAAAGATTGAGTTATTAGGTCAATTGAAAAGTTGGCATACAATGTGCATTTTGGAATCAAACTTAGGTAGAGTAGATAAGAAGATTTTCTGTAGTAGCCGATCATATTGTTGTGTCATAATTTCAAGGTTAGTTACCAATTTTTCAAGAGTTGTTGAAACCAATTTTAACTCATTTTCATACATTCAAAACAGCTGTGTTTAGAGGATAATTGGAACTTGTAAGTCAACTTGACTCCTCTTGTCGCTTTTTTCAATTTACGGCGTCGTACTGAGCTACTTCCAAGTTCCAACTTATGTATCAATACTCAATAGGACTACTATACCCAAAATTTTTTGGTATAAATTAATATAAAAAATATAAACATTAATTAATAATCCAGTTAAGTATTATCATGATCTTATTCGAATATTCTATTCAAATGTAGTTATTAATAACATAATATTATAATAGGATAGTTGCAGACTTCACTTTCATTGAAAATTTTTTCTTGAGTCGAGAGACGAGTGACGAGGAACTTTTTGACCGCATTCTCCTTTATGGGTATGAGTTGCCGTCTTTCTTTTCTACCCAGACCCTGAACATAGTTTTTTTATATGAACGGGATGCATTGGGTATGATGATGATGATGACATATATAATTTACGTAAAATCTCTAAACAAAACAAAAGTAAATAATATATTCCCTCAGTTCCTTTTTGTTTGTCTACTTTAAGTTTTTCCACTTTAGGAGAGAGAAATTTAAAATCGATTTTCGAAGTATAAATTGAAGATTATATTCATGTGGGATTTTTTTGAATTTGTCTTGATGCAAAGTTTTTTAATATATAATTTTTACAATTTTTTATGATGCTTACTTAAAAATATTATGGGTCAAAATTTGCTTTGAAAAGCGTGTAAAAAGTAAAATGAACAAATAAAAAGAAACGGAGGAGTATATAAAGTAACTCAATTTATAATGTTAAATAACATTTACGGCCCGTTTGGTACATGGTATTATAGGGCAGTAATGGTAATAAAATTAAGTAATAAAAAATTTGGTTGTTTGGATGCCTTCAATGGTAATGGATGGTAATAAAATAAGGTAATGAAATTACCAAAAGGGCCATTTTATTACCATCAAACAACCTGCTATTAGGCTGTAATGGTAATGAAGTATTACTGTGGTAATAAAATAAGGTAATGTTGTTTCGAGCTGAAGAAAAAAAATAATGAAGAAAAAAAAAGGTAATGTATGTAATTATCCAAAAAAATATTATTATTAAAAAAAGAATCATTAGATAGAATAATATAGATACAATAATGCTTTTAGATACAAATATACAATAATGAAACTAAGAGTCATTACCATTTTTTATTACTAACAACCAAATGCAATCAATGGAATATTATCTTCCATTACCATTCTTTATTCATGCACACCAAACAAAAGAATCTTCATTACCAATTCTCATATCTATTCCTTCATTACTATTGCCATTACAATATTTCATTCCCATTACTTCATTACCATCAACCAAACGGGCCGTTAGGAGTTTTGAAAGACCTTGTATACAATATTTTCAGTGCGTAGACTGATTTCATCATTTTGTTACTTATGAGAATATTCTGTCCTCTTTTGCGAATCACTCTAAAAATTGCGACATAAATTGTTAAACATGTTTAGTTAGGAACAAACCAACGTGTGATAATTAATGACTGCCCTTGACTCTTATTAATCATTATGGCAAAAACAAAGATACAGGGAACCACCTTCTTCGGAGAGCAACAAGGAATTTAGAGTTATCTGAAGGTGTATGTGTAACCTTGGAATGAAAATTTTATCACCAATGTTAGATTCGGATATAATAGTTGCTTTTATAACTTGATCGCCCAAATGATCAACTAATCAATTAGCGTGTACCATTGGATAAGCCAGCTAAATGATCTTTGTTTATGAGCATCATTGTTGGAGGCTAGAACATCAATTTTTAACAATAACTTATGTTTAGGAAGTCTAGATGCACGTATTGAGTTGAGAAACTCAATTAAAATGCATCGTCGTTGCTATAATAGTTACAGTTAGAGTTGGATATTGAATCTGAACACACCTACAACCTATCTTATCTTGAAAAAGTGACACTACATGTTCATTATCCTTATCAACAATTCTGTTTGTTGGTTCTTATACTGCCATCTCGTAAAAGCACGAACTGTCAATTGAGCCCTCACTAATTCCAAGATAAGCGGAATCGACAATTGTATCCATTTGATCATATGCATCTTTAATCAATAGATCTTCAGGTATGTAGATAGTTCTTATCTATTTTTAGGTCCTCCAAGCTTTCTATCTACACCTTTTTGAGAATCCAATATTCAAGATCTCGTAGTTCATAAACATTGTCTAATCCCGATTGCATTCTCATGGACGTAATACCTTGCAATCATTCCAAACCTTTGAAAAGTTAGCGCCGAAGACAATATGTTGTCTTTTACCCTTTGAAATGATTGACAAACTAGCCTAAAATCACCATTGAAAACAATAGCCTTGTGTCTGAAGCTTAATTCGGATGCCTTATCGTTTAGATAATGAATGCCATCGTGTACACTCGTGTTTAGGGCTTTCAATGCAATGCTTATAAGTCATTGGAACTTCGTTCTAAATGTTAAACTTGGTTCTTTAATTAGGCCTATCAACTGACTATTAGGTTCTATGCTTCTACATATTAAATCTTTAGTTTCATTAAGTGGCATTCTAAATCTTGAATGCGTAGTCCTTCCCTTTAGAAGTAACAAAGATGCAAAGCCACTTGAGCATATTTGATGAAAATATCACTTAGGCACATCTCAGGACATGTATTCATCAAATAAATTTCATTCTTTCCAAGCATCTCCTCAATAGTAGTAATAGCATAATTCTTTAATTGATCATCATGAGGTTCAAATTTATCATGTAAGTACATAAATTTGATAAATATTTATCACACAATTAACTTACATTTTAAGTAAACAATAAGCATAAAAGACCGTGAATATATATTACCTGGCATTTGTAACAAGCTTCTTTGTTTATTTAACACATATTCAGAATGTAGCTTCCATGTATTATCCCATACATATGCTAGCCTTGATATGCTACCGGACATAACAAATATTGTAAATAATTTCCTCAAATGGAATGCCGATCCTCAAAAGCTTGCTTTGGTGAATCCATCAATATATTTTTTATCATCGTCAAGTAGACTCAGGAAATAGCAAGCATCCTTAAAAGTAGAATGAATGTCCATCAACAATTTCGATATCTTTAATTTAGTAGTTCAGTTAACAAATCATGAATATAGTTTCAAGTCTTGATTCTATTATGACATATCTATTATTGCTATAATTGTGGGGTATTACGATCTATTATTTTATTATTTAGGTTATTTTTAAAATATGTTGTTGGTAGGGTGTCTAATGTTTCTTGTAGGAACAATTCAAAGAAGATCAATTCAAATTTAAAAGCTTAAAATTTGAAAGCATAATCGTTCATTAAGATCCGAAACAGTAGGACTTTATAGCTCGTTTTAAAATTTGAAATATGGATCAAAGAATTGAAGCAACCAATCATATTTCGTTAGACTTAATTAGCAAGTCTTACTACCTTAGTTTAAATTTCCATTGTATTAAGTAAGAGTTATTACTAAAGTCACTTGTAAAACCTTATTAAAGTGTTGTTCTTTTTATTTCAAGAGTTGGGATTTACCTTTTAATAAAAGAGAATGTTCTTCAAAAAAAAAAAAGGGATGTGTAGAAGATAATGAGATATTTTATAGTGATCTAAGGTTTCAAAGTTAATGAAAAAGATTTGAATCATACATGTTGAGAAAAACCACAGGCAAGGACTAGGTTTTTTTATAGTCGAACATCAATAATATTCCCTTGCGTTTTGTCCAAGTTATTTTTGTATGTGTTATTTTCACACTTAATTATTTGTCGCACATATGTATTCTTTCAAAATGGGTTTCAAGCCTTTGAAACAAACTTCAAAAGAAAATCAGATTCAGATAAACTCTCTATTTACCCTCTTTTAGAGCGTATTTATTCTCTCGTTCAAAATCTTCACCCTTAATTGTGTTGTTCCTTTTTTTTTTAGTAATGAATATTTTACTTGACAAAAAAAGAAAGTACTACATTGTTTCTCCATCTTGTATTATTGATTTATTACATCCTAAAAAGTATACATTAGTATATATTTGTATATGATATTATTGTAAAAATAATTTTATAAAATTAATATCATGTTTATCAGTAAATTGCGTATTTATTATTGGATTGAATGATTTTAATGTTTATAGTAGATTAATTTCCTTTGTATATAAAAAAGTCTTGTTATATATTTATTGTATGGATTAACATATATTAGCTCAATTAATATCAAAGATAAACATAAATTATATTCTCTCTATCCCTATTGATGTTTCCACAAGAAATATTCACGAGAATTAATAAAAAGTGAATCTTTAGATGGTGTATATATTATTTTACTAAATAATAAAGTTAATAGAGAAAAAATTGAGATCATAAATATAATTTTTAAAAAAAAAATAGTGAAAAATATATGGAGATCACAATTATTAATTTAAAAATGTTTAAATAATGTTAGTGGAAAACATATGGTGACCATAACCTAAAACAATATAAAAGTGTTAAAATGAAATTATTAGAAGATATGTGGAGACAATTAGCATTAATAAAATATTAAAATCAGGAAGAACAAGGTTAATTATGTCTAAATTTTGTGATATAAATAGAAAATTTTTGGGAAATTCCACGTGGTAACCCAGAGCTTTTTGCTTTTCCACAAATGTTTTAAATCCACGTAGTAATCTTGAGCTTTCAACTTTTCTATATGTGGTAGACAAGATGTTAATTTTTTGGTTAAATTAAGTACTTATTTCGACTGGAGTTCAAAATATATGGTCAATTTGAGTGATTACTACGTTTGTTTTTTGAAAAAAATGTCATTACATTGCGTAAAACTAGCTTAAAGTTAACACAAAAAACTTATATTTTGTTTACCACGTGGAAAAATTGGATTGTCAAAGGTGGTACATGGAATAAAAAAGGTACAACTATCATGTGGAAAAGCCGAAAATTCAGAGATACCACATGAAATTTCCCAAAATTTTCCAAAATATTTTTAGGGGAACAAATAAAACGGTCCCAAATGACAAATAAAAAAATCATTAAAAAACAAAGGAAGTATTTTTTAAAAAAAACTCTTGACTGGGTTCACTTGATCCGGATCCAACTCCGACAAGACTTGGGCAAACTGAACTGACAAAAAACTAATCCAATTCGAAAATAACACTTAAAATTGATTCAATTGAAAATGACCCACTAACAAATTCGATGGACGGTTTTAACACACCTACATGTAAGTTATACTTCTAATTTAGGTCAATTTCCTTTTTTTATAAAGGCAAATGTTATATGTAGCCCTAAGGGCTATATATAACCATTAATGCTAATAAGATTCTTTTATATTCCCCACATAAATCATGAGTAATTTTTTTTTTTAATATAAAAGCAATTTATTACTTTAATTTTGTAGTGAACTTGTCAAAGATTAATTATTTTACAAGGTTAATTTAATGAGTAATTTGTTGATCTATTAATAAACTTGTCAAAAATTCCATTGAAATTAGTCCATGTACATTTATTATAGGAATTTGCTAATTTTTATAGATAGCCCTTAGGGCTATGTATAACAAAGTGCTTTTATAAAAAGTGTAGTTTTGCTGAGGTCAAATAAAAAGAAAAAGGTGAGTGGAGTGATTTGAACTTTGAACAAATTAAAACTAATTGCTACAACAAGTCTAAATTCAAATGAGTGAAACAGACAGAGAAAGTTGCTTCAATGCTCAATAAATACATGCTGGATCCTATTCATACTATCAGTTTCGTACTTTCATGTTGTGCCCTCCTTTTAATATTATTGAGAAAATTCATTCATATTAAAAAGTTTCTTCTATTTATATTTTAGCTTATTTAATTCTTCTTAATGTAAATAATTTGAAAATATTTATTATAGATAATTAGATTTTGCCTTAATAAAACCAAGCACAACATTTTCATGTAAGGTATTTATTTTGATTTTCACCGAGTCATTTTTTTAAAAGAAAGTTAATTGTAATTAATATTACTACATATGTTTTAAATACTTGATATTCTACGGTTATTTGAACTATTTATCATCTAAATTGCCGTTAATGTGTAAGAAAAAATATAGTCAAGTCCTATCTAATTTAATTCATATAATCGCACACATTCATGATATTAACTTTTTGAATTTTAATTATGAATGATTCAATATATAAATGATTAAAATAATACATTGTATTGTATAATAAGTTATCTATAACAAGCATAATGAAACGAAAGAAATATAAAACAAGAGTAGTAATATTTTGTGGGCTCAAATTATTTGAAAAAAAAAAAAGCGCAACTCATTGTCAATCAATAAAAATGACATAAAAAGTAGACAAAATTGGAAGCTGAACACAACCACTAAAACAAAACACAATTTAAAGAGTTGATGTTAAATTAATGGTTGGCAAATGAAATTTGAGGCATTTCACCTAAAATCCTCAAGACATGTCACTCAATTCACGCGACTTTTGAGTTTTGCCACCACTTTTCCCCTCCCTTTCAAATTTTGAAATGTCTTAACTTTGGACCATTTCATATTTATACGTCACATTAATTTAAATGGTGTCATTTTATGAACTATTGGAGTATTGTGCGTCAGGAAGAGAGAATCTGGAGGATTGTTCAGCTTTTTTTAAAATTTTATTCACTGTCTTTTAGTATATATATGTCAAATTCAAAAAACTCTTATATTATTTTTTAGTTTTATGTTACAAATTTAAAAGAATAAACAGAGTAATTTGTAAGGATGTTGTTTACAGATTAATTTAATTAAAATACTCTCTCCGTTCTTTTTTATCTTTCACATTACTATAAGGGTAGTTTTAAAAGTTCTTCCACTTTAGAATACTTTATATTTTTAGAAAGTTTTTATCTCACTTTTACCCTGGCAAAAGCTGACCCGACTTGCCAACCAGATCTGAAACCGACCCGAAATTAGCGGGTTTGGGTTTAGATTTTTGACCCAATTAATTAAATGGGTCAACCCGACCTGATCTGTTTATTAAATGGGTTAGGTTCAGGTTGAATTTTTAAACCCGAAAAAAACATGTTTAACCCATTTATTAAATGAGTCATTCAGGTCAGGTCGACCCATATTAACCTACTTGGGAGTTGGGCCTGCGATATTAACCCATTCCTCTTCGCTCTGTTCCATTCAAAATCATAAACCCTAAAATTATTTCGTGGTTTCGCCTTCCTCAGTTCCTCATTCATTTCTCTTCAGTTTTCTCTGTGTGCAGCGCCTTCCTTATTCCTCTTCTCTCAGTTCTCTGTGCGAATGTGCGCCTTTCTCATTCTTCGTCTCTCAGTTCTCTGTGCGCCTTCCTCATTCCTCTTCTCTCAGTTCTCTGTGCGCCTTCCTCATTCCTCTTCTCTGTGCGCCTTCCACTTCGTCTTCGACCTTCAGGCCTTCCTCTTCTCTGTTCTCATTCTTTTATTTTTATTGTCCAATTTTTCTGATTTTTTTTGTTTGATTTTTTCTTATTTTAATGTTCATTGTTGTTAGTCCTGATACTGCTATTTTCATTGTTCTTAATGCTCGATTTTTTCAATTTTGTTTGTGTTCCATTCCACCAAATCCTGTTACTGCTATGTATATTGAGTTCTTTGTGTATTTTCCTTTGGAGTTTGCTTTTGTATTTCCATTTTTTTGTTCTTGGGAGTAATCATGTCAATTGATGTTGTTAAATTGATGATGTTGTTAAATCAATTGATGATGAATTTGAAATTGGGTTAAGTGATGATCCATGAAGATATCATTGCACAATGAGTCTGATTTGAGTAAAAATGTGAATAGAATATTTGGGTCAAATGGGTCAAATGACCTGAAATATATAGGTTTAATGACCTAAAAAAAAAGCAGGTTAAATGGGTCATTAGCAGGTTGACCCGACCTGCCACAGATCAGGTCGGGGTTTCAATTTTTGACCCATTTAATTAAATGGGTCAGGTTCAGGTCAAGGGTCTATTGACCCATTTATATATGATTCGAACCTGAAAATGACCCAACCCGACCTGTTTGACACCCCTAAGTATATATATGTCAAATTCAAAAAACTCTTATATTATTTTTTAGTTTTATGTTACAAATTTAAAAGAATAAACAGAGTAATTTGTAAGGATGTTGTTTACAGATTAATTTAATTAAAATACTCTCTCTGTTCTTTTTTATCTTCCACATTACTATAACGGGTAGTTTTAAAAGTTTTTCCACTTTAGAATACTTTATATTTTTAGAAAGTTTTTATCTCACTTTTACCCTTTAAAACCTCTCATTTTCTTTTAATGTACCCCTTTTCTTTTATTTATAATTATTTTCTCTCTCATACTTTCAATACAATCATTACTTCACACTACTATTTAATTAAAATAATACTCAATACAACCCAAAAATTCTATCTTCCTTAATATGTGTGAAAAACCCAAAGTGGAAGATAAAAATAAACGGAGGAAGTAGCACTTTAAAAATATATTTGTTAGATTCTTTTGTATAGACAATTCAAGTTCTCCCTAGTCCATTGGTTTAACATTAATGAAAGACAACATATCTAAAGAGTGATTTCATCGCGACGTTTATTTTTGAAAAAAAAGTCATTATGTTCAGGAAATTTAGTATAAAAGTTACAAAACACTTTTTTTGTTTATTATGTAAAAAAGTTGAAAGTTTAAGATCACCACGTAAATTAAAAAAAATGCTTTGCTACCTCATAAAAGAAAAGATCAAATGTAATAACATTCTGAAACGAAGAAGTAGATCGATATATAGTCTCAAATTGTGTAAAAATGTAAAGCATTTTCTTTGAAGTATATTCTCTTTAGATAAGTTTTATTTATTTCATTGATGTACAAGCCTTTTGTATCATTAAGTTTGGCGTTTCACACAATAATTAATATAAGTTATTATGATATGTTTTCTTTCATGTTTTCAAATTAGAATTAGAATTTTAAGTTTTACTTTGAATGAGATTTATTTGTTTCTGATGTTGTTTTTGTAAGCAATAATTAAGAAAAATTAATTAACATTTTGCAATTTTTAATAAAGTTAATAGACCAATGAAATTGTTTTATTAATTTTCTAAACCAATAAAAAAACAATTTATAAGAAGAAAGATTTCAAATGTAACCAAAATTATGAAATTAAGAAATACTCCCTATGTTTCTTAAAGAAGTTTTATTTGTCATTTTGAGGTGTTATATTTAGTGTTCCCACAAAGAATATTTACATTTTATATCACAAGTTTTAGACAAAAATAATCTTATTCATTATCATTTTAATATTTAAATAATGTTTTTGGTCCCTATATATCTTCCATTAACTTCATGTTAACATTTTTATATTCTTTATGGTGCCCACACGTTTCACATTAACTTTATAAAAACATTTTTTACTAGTGGTATTCCCCATATTTTTTCACTAACCTTATTTTAATATTTTTATATTGTCTATAATTTTCACTTTCTTCGATTAAATTTATTGTTCAATAAAATAATATATCCGTTATCTAAAAGATTCTATTTTTCTTAATTCAGGTAAACATTTGTTATGGAACAGGGAGTACTATATTATTATTTGAAGTCGAATTAAGTTGAATAGGTTTGTATATATGAAATCTTAGTGTGAGATCATTTAGTAAAGAAGCATTAATAACACTATCTTACAAGTAAAACTTTCTTGAATTTTTAATGAATTAGGATAACATTTAATGTGCATGTAGGCGTTTGTTTATTGCAAAACTCATCAATTCATTAAATACTTTTGATATCCATCCACAGTTTTTTTTTTTTAGAAATTTATCTTTATCAATTAGGAATTTTTTAAACCTCTAATTTAGATATTCAGTTCCTCATATTGAAGTGGATTTTCTAAATTAAAATCTCGTAAATCACGTAGTATTAAATGTGTTCACATACGATGAAAAGTAGAGCTATAGTTTCTTGCACATTCTAGTAAGAGGATTTGTGAGTTCAACAAAATATGTAACTTGCTTCCTTATATTAAGAAAAACAACAATGCTTGCATTTTATGCCCTAGTTACCTCTCATGAGAAAAGACACATCAATAAGGATTGATTTTGATATCCAAGCCAAGGGAAAAGTCGATAATGAATTTTTCAGATAACGGTTTTCACCAATGTCAAGAAGGATTTTGTTATCTTTCAGGTGTCTATACTTCGAGCTGACAAACTACTATAATTACAGTGACACTCTTCATTTAAGAGGTATCTTACATTTTATTCAATGAACTATGTTATTGTTTTTTGATCCTTATCATTTTGGAATCTAACATTAATTATCCTTACATTTTTTAAAACATTTACTCACAAAAGACGTCACACCATAAGCAAACCCTAATTACTCATCCAAATTAAAGATCATTGTGCAATTGGTGTGGAGTAAATTAGTTCTTTTTCTTGTATAAACATGCTTAAGGCCAGCTTAATTATATCTAGGGATGGCCACGGAGCGGGTTACCCGGAACCGAACCGGTCCCGAATCGCTTGGAACCGGAACTGTTCGTGACAGGTTCCAAACCGGCCCGAATCGCGGAACCGTGAAACCGCCGGGAAAAAAGTTGCCGGAACCGTGAAACCACCGGAAAAAAACTGCTTGAACTGGACCTAAGAACCGCGGGCCTGAACCGGAACCGGTCCGGGTGAACCGGCCTAGCGGTTCCATGGAACCGGAACCGGGACCGGTCCGGGTGAACTTTATGATTAGATCCAATTAGAGACATAGTGAAGTGGCTTAGAATTGGACAGATAAAGAGACGATGTAAGCAATTATGTGACCATTATCAACTAAAAAAAGTGTATTGGGCATTAGATACTCCTACACGTTGGGGGTCAACCAACGACTTATTAAGAAAAGCGATTGCTTATCGTCCAGTTATAGTGAGTGTACAAATAGCTATATAATTGATGACACATGGGAACTAGCTATAGGTGTACATAAAATATTAGAAGCGTATGACCACGCAACTAAGATTTTTTCATATGTTTATGAACCAAACGTCCACTTAGTAATAAGTGAGTGTATTACTATTTTTTATCATCTTCTTAAACATACGCATGATGATACTAACCTATATTTAAAGCCAATTCTTGCAGATATGATGGATAAGTGGAAGATATATTTTACCGATTTTTCTTTTAATTATGGAATTGCAACCATTTTAGACCCATGTTTTAAGACAGAAGTCCTTACTAAAGTAATTGGATTTTACTACCAATCATTAGATCGCCCGCCTAGTGATGTACATAGTTATGTTGGAACTTGTAAAAAACTTTTAGCAGATATTTATGATTACTATATTAGTGTCTATAACCCAAAACGCGATACGTCTAGGCGTGCTAGCGTCTCGGCACGTCCCTCTTATTATAATTCCGTAATAGCTAATATAATGAGCCAAGATGATAGTTTTATAGGATCATCTTCTTCACCACCCTCCACTGCATATTTAGAATTAGATAATTATCTTAAACGTAGCTATAATATTTTAGAGTGGTGGAAAGAAAAATCTATAAAATTTCCCATATTATCGAGAATTGCAAAGGATAGACTTGCAATTCCTGCTTCTACGATTGCGTCGGAGTCTGCTTTTAGTGCAGGTAGAAGAATTTTAGACGAAAAGAGAACTCGTCTTGCTCCACATAGATTCAAATATGTGTTTGCAAGAAAGATTGGGATCAAGCGGAGATTCGAACACAAGAACTAAGGAATGATGATTATCAAGGCGATGATGATGCATACATCTGCATCATCGTCAGGAGGAGAGTCAGCGGAAGCATCTAACCAACCAGATGATGATGACGAAGACGAATAGGATCAATCGGACAACGATAAATCAACATTCAACAACTACAAATAAAAGGTATGATAAAGAACTACGTGGGCTTTGATTCCTTTGGGATATGTAGACAGCTTAGTATTTCTTTGGGTACTAGGTTCAAGTCCATTTTCTCCCTCTTTTTTTATTAATCATCTTTATCGACATTATCGTTGGTTCGTTTCTTATTAATTTATTTTTTTCTTTCTTTTTAGTAAATATTTTAATAACGATGACAACTTGACAAGAAATGAATTTCGCTAATAATCAAGTAATCATCAAAGGTACGTCCGCAATATTATAGTATTTTTATATTATATAAATATTTAAAAGTAAAAATGAAACCGATGGTTCGACCCGCCCGTCCCGCGAGTTGGAACCGTCAAGGAACCGTTTGGAACCGCCCGGAACCGGAACCGAAACCGGAACCGTTCGCGACAGGTTCCAAATGGAACCGGAACCGGGTGGAATCGGAACCGGAACGGAACCGGCCCAACCCGGACCGTGGCCATGCCTAATTATATCTAAGGTCAAACGACAAGAATAAGTTGAAACTTCAAGAAAAAAATAATGCTCATTTTAGGGTTAGTTTTTACTCACATGAGTTTGATTTAAAAAAAGTACATTGCACTACACAAAATGTGTCAATTTGTATTATCAACTTGATCTTGGCCATTTCGCATTCAGTTGAGATCTAATAAGTCGGAAAAAAATTGTCTTTCCCCATAAATTTTTTTGTCCGACCTTTCAAATTAACACAAAAACATGAAGCAATGTGTAAAACACGATCCTGTGATTAGGAAACAACTAAATAATAGTCATATTAAGGTAGCCTCATAAGATGAGTGCATGAGAGTCGGTGAATAGAACAACACTTACAGAGTGGTCTATCGCTGAAAGAGATGTGTAGGGTCAAGTTATTTGGTGCTCAACCTTTAACTGTTTAACCACCTCCCATCCATATAAGAGTTCACATATTCTTCTATGAGCCGGTCTCTATGAGACATGCTTAATGTATGAGTTGAATAGTCCAACTAATATAAATTATTAGCATACGTACTCATTATAAAATCGTCTCACTGTAAAACGACCTAACTCTCACAAGAGTAACTCATAAGAGTTTAGCCGTTGAGGTGTACATTTAAGTTTTGATGGTTTCAGGAGCAGAGCAAAGATTTTGGAGGCCCTATCTATTTTTGTGATATCTTTTGAATGGGGCCTTTCATTATCTCAAAAAATATTTTTTTTAACTTCAAGAAAAATAATTCAAGAAAAAATTTATTATAATATTATATTCTAAATTACTTCAAAAATATAAAATTTTTACTAACAAATCACTTAAAAATATTGCTCAGATTCTAGCCTAAATAACACCATTTAATATTTAAGGCGCCTTATTGTTAGGGCTCTAGACAGTCGACTACCTGAATTGAAATAGCCTTAGAACCAGCCTTGGATGGGTTTTAGGTAAAGTGATTCTAGCTTTTCCGAATAGTTTAGGATCTTGTGTGCATGTAAATATCTTCCTAATATACATTTTTTATGTGGTCATTTTCATGTCAAGTTGAGTAGAATTCGATATCAGTTAATCAGATAAACTTGGACTAGTTGAAGGGGTTTCGCTCTTATCTATTTTCCCCCTCCAATATTGTGCGCTGATACACCTGATCCACGCATTAATAGCTTTTAATTTGCTTTATTTTCTACTTTAGTTTATCCTACAAACTATGTTCGATTTTCGTTTAGAAACCTAACCTTACCACTTTTGCTATTTATATTTTGTCTCTTATTTGTAAATGTTCACACCACCTTAACCTATTATAACCAATTTCTTAATTTTCGAGTCATTCTTAACTTTCTAGTCATATTAGATTAATCCACTTACACGCTTAATAAAGGTGTAAAATCAATTAGTAGCGGTAAGAATTATTCTTCAATTTTATAATATAGTATACTCTCTTATCTTTATTTGATAATGGACAACTAACGTCAAATACAACCAACAATGGCCAATTAAACACTCCCCTCAAGTTGGATTGAATGTTGGATTGAATGTCTAAGTTATAATGGTCCAATAATAACAAACCATGCTAATAACAAGAATATTATGGAGTACTTTATTACAATAATAATCCTTACAATATCTAAAATATCAATATAGATAATAATCACCCTTACTACCCTTACTAATAACATTGCTCCCGACTTTTCGTGTAAATATCAATAACATTACTAATAATATAAGTAGGCATTAAGAATATGATAAGTAGACATTAATCTTTAATGGGTTGAGTTTGAAATACGTCTCTCAAACTTATTAGAAGTTAAGTTTGATATACGGTAAGTAAGCATTAAGGATAATATAAATAGACATTAAGGATCATATGAGTTTGAACGCTTTAATAATACCATAATACTTACTCCGTTCCAAATTAGTTGCAACATGGACGAAAATGATACTATTCATTCATCACTCTTAATTTGTGATTAGTTTTTAATCTATAGGTTAAAATATAGTCAAGTGAGATCTTGTTTGATTCGTCTTATTATAAAGATTATTATATCAAATTTTTATAATTTTTTAATATTTATAATTAAATATATTAATAATTAAATTAGTGTATTACACAGCATAAAAAATAAATATTACAAATAAATTATAACGAAGAAAGTATTAACTTAAGTTTGTGGGCTTTTGGAGAAAACCTATTTAAATTTTGGGGAACAAAACTGCCAAATTTTGTTGTCATTTTGATTTGAAAAATCACATGAATGGAATACATTAATTTCGAGGGACTTTTCTACTTATATGGCCTACAGTCTATTAAGGCCAAAAGTTAAGTGGCAGCACATCAATTGACTTTCATCAGACTCTCAGAGTTTCTTAAATTTCATTTAACTGGCTCTGAGTTTGATGGGAACGCTTTAGTTTCTCCATCCTAATTAATGTTTCAAATCAATCATTCACTCAATTTAATAGAATATATTCCACGCATTTGGTAGCTGTAGCATAAGCTAATCTAATCCATTAATCTCGATTCTTATTTGTCGCCACCATTTTCATTTTATTGCCACCCCCTCCTCGAATGAAATTACGAATTTGTCTCTGGAATGTAAAAAATTACGAAAATGCTACTAACCTTAAAACCTCTATAAAAACACTTCAAATTCACTCAATAACACTCTCATCACTTCCATAAATTCAAATTCTTCACATAAAAGTAATTGGAGCTAAAACTTTGGAATCGAAGTCGTCAACAAAAATTCGAGGTAAGTTTTATTTTAAATCATTCGAAGAAAAAAAAAAAATAGGTTCAACATAGTCGCACAAAACGTGCGACTGTACAGTCGCACGTTTTGTGCGATTGTAATGAACCGATTTTAATTTTTTTTGTTAAATTTCGAAAGAGTTTCTTGTGTTTAATTAATTTATTTTCTTAGTTAATGTTATTTAGTAAATGTTGTATTAGAATGTATTATAATATTGTTATTGTAAGAAGTAGTTTTAAATTTGGATCTGTGAAAAAGAAAAAAAAAAAAAAATTAACAACCCAGTCGCACAAAAAGTGCGACTGGGTTGCGCGACTGGTATATATATATATATATATATATATATATATATGTATATATATATATATATATATATATATATATATATACATATATATATATATATATATATACATATATATATATATATACATACATATATATATATATATACATATATATATATATATATATATACATATACATATATATATATATATATATATATATATATATATATATATATATACATATATATATATATATATACATATATATATACATATATATATACATATATATATATATATATATATATACATATATATATATATATATATGTATATATATATATATATATATATATATATATATATATATATATATATATATATATATATATATATATATATATATATATATATATATATATATGTTTCGGTCATGAAACGAGGAAGTGCAAACGACACTTAAAATACCTGGAGATAGGTGTAATCGGGTACAACTATCAATATGCTGAAAGTATTTATCATCCTTCTGCTGATAAGACCTCAAATCCTGCAATACAACGTTAGCCTTGTCCGGGGGGTGATTTCCCGGAAAACCCCTCCGACGCTCAAGTCAGATCGGGAGACAGAAAGTAATGAATATATGATAATGAATGAATACAAGATTAACGGATTGTAGGATGAGTTCAGATCAATTGAAGGAATATTTAATCAAGAATATAGATTGTTAGTAGAAGGGCAGTGTCATTTTTGTGGAGTAATGGTAGGAATATATAAACTTTCTTTCTAATTAAATGATTGAAGGGAATATTTTTGGTAAAATAAATTTAATGTAAAAGAGTAGAATTGTCTGCCATTTTATGTAGTTTCATGACATATTTATAGCAATTTCTTATAAGGACTCTAAATGTGGTTACTTGATCATGAGATGATGATGAACATAATGTTTGTAGATGTGGGAATAATGGGGAGTTATTTTAGGAAGTGACTAAGAGTAGTGATAGTAGTGGACAAACGGGGTAGTTAGGGTTTGACTAAATGTGTTATTATTGACCCCATAACATTAGCTCCATGCATAAAGAGCGAGAGATGAGGGAATTTAATGTGGCGAGGGTATCAGTCTTTATGCGAAAAAAATCATACCTGTGATGCAGATCCAATAAATATTCGGAAGAAACCATGCAATAAGGTCCGAATAAGATAAACTTCGAATTCTTGCCTCGATGGGCCCATGATGGTGGAAGCCCCATGAATTATAAATATTTGGCCTTTAGGTCACTTTTGATGATTCGACTTTAGAGCCTGATATGATGATTCGGCATTTAAGCCTGATATGATGATTCGACATTTGAGCTTTGTATGACGATATGGCCTGGCAGTCAATCACCTGGGACATAGATAAGGAATCATACTAGATGAATCCTTCGAAAGCATTGGTGAATATTCGGATCAGACATAAGTCCACATTTAAGGAATATTTGGATCGGACATAGGTCCGCATTGCCCAGCCGTCAATCACCCGGGACTTAGATAAGGAATCATACTAGGTGAATCCTTCGAAAACATTGATGAATATACTGATCGGACATAGGTCCGCTTAATAAGTGATCGATTTATCAAGCTAGGTGATACTCGCTATGAATACATTGACAAATAACGCCCAAAATCACTCGTTTTGGGGCTTAATAAGAGTCCAAGTTACCAAGCTAGGTGACACTCGCAAGGATTTCACTTTCAAACTAGGTGAAAGTTTGATAATTAAGATAGATACTTGGAAAATATCGCCCAAAATCAATCATTTTGGGACTTCAATAATAATATGACTTTCAAACTAGGTGAAAGCTTAGATGATTCCATAATATGACAAAGAACGCCCACGTGTTGGGACTTCAGTAATAATATGACTTCAAACTACTTGAATGCTCAGATGATTCCATAATATAATAAATGATGCCCATGTTTTGAGACTTTAATAATAATAATATGTCTTTCAAACCAGGTGAAAGCTCAGATGATTGTATACATTCATCATTGAAAACCACATGTAAGTAAGACCCAATATAATACGAATAATAATGCTGAAGTATTGAATTCCCATGCAGAAATAATATAATATTCTTCCAATATGTGTCAATATCATACTCCATGACTTTTCATGTTGACCCATGAATATAAAAAATATAAAACACCCGATATATGTTGATAAATAAAAGCAAGAATAACCGTATGATCATCATCAAATTAATATAATATATTCTTCACTTGGCAATACTAATCAAAGATTTGCATCGTTTATGTAGCATTTCATTAAAAGGCCATGGTGATGATTTTGCTTTATGTATCAAGTTACCTGAGATTGTTTTCTCACGGGTAGATGGTTCGAACCACTGTTAGATCATACCCGGATCCAGCCATTATAATCAATATAGGTAGTTTTCCGGGGATCTGATTAAGATAGTTTGAACCACTGTCAGATCGTACCCGAATCCAACCAATACATTTAATTGGGCAATATTGGGAGTAATTTTTTCAACGGAAAGCACTTGGTTGCAGCTAGTTTGAAAATGTTCTACGGATCATTTAATCCTCTAGATAGTGCATCAAACCGAACTTCAACATTGGGACTAAATTTTTTAGTTATTTAAAGTTGGTTTGGAAATGTTTAACAGATTTAATAACCCATTAGAAGGTGAATCAAACCGAACTTGGGTCCGACTTTATGATAATACATCATGACAATTACTCAACTGGGTCTTTGATGATTCGGTCATAGCATAACTCAGCTACTCTCAATACTCAGACAATTTTGCGAAATTATTGGAGGCCCTTGGGGGGTCCGAGTTTTTAATATTTCGGACAAATTGATGATACGGCAAAAGACAAAACTTGTATAATAACCTTAGACAAGAGAATCCGGCTATTCGATGGTACAGAATAACTCATCGCATCCGAATCGCTTATGATATATAGCCTATTAATTAGACGGTCACATAGCTGGAGTTGACAAAAAATGGTGAAATTAAAGAGCTGCATTAAATATATCACATAATTAGACGGTCACACACGAGTGGGAACCTTCTTTTCCTCATAGCAAAATGATCTTCAAATCAAATCTTCATCATTGGTCCTTTAGACCGAAACCACATAGTTGAAGCTAGTTTGGAAACGTTCTATGGGTCATCTAATCCTTTAGAATGTGCATCAAACCGAACTTCAACATTAAGACTGGAATTTTTAGTCAATTGAAGTTGGTTTGGAAACATTCTACGGATCTAATAACCCTTTAAGAAAGTGCATCAACATCCGATGATTTTCTTTCATAGCTAATATCACATACGAAGTCATATTATGGTCGACATTCACTTTATAGTTTATACCAATAAAGAGAGTTGAGTACCGCAATTGTCTCTCTGACTCTATATAATTAATGACTAATACTTGGCAACTCTTCAACCATTGTAAAATGCTTTAGAATGAATGAATGAATAAACACACATGCTTTATTTGTGTTATGACACTTCATTTACATTTAGACAGGTTCTTCCTGGGCTACTTTAAAATATTGCCTCTTTGGTTGCTTGTAATGGAATAATGCAATATATAATGCTCTAAGATGGCTATTTTCATTCGGTAGCTCGCATTGCCCAAAATTCATCAACACAACAATATAATCAATTGTAATTTTAGATATATGATATGGTATAGTCCTCCGAAAATGGAGTCTTACTATCCGAATTTATCTGATTTTGATCAGATGATTAAAAATGGAGCTGATTTTGCAAGAAGATTCCAAAAGGATGATCCGGTGTTGTATCGATAGATGAGAGAATACTTCATCGAAGATATAACAGAGTTACCCCAGGGTCATCGGTATTCGCCATTAATTGTCATTCATTAAGATTAACGCTAGCCATGGAAGAAGCGACGAAAAAATCCATTGGGCTTCGGTTTCCCTCTCTCTGTGGTCTCATTAAACTGCACTTGAACATCTCACATTGGTCGAATTTCATCAGGACTGGAAATTCCGAGCCGAATCAATTGCATTTAATGATTTCCGCCGGAGAGTATGGAAAACGAATATCCATTTTTGCCGGAGAAATTAACAAGCTAAGGTATGGAAATATAAGAAAAAAAATATGAACGATAAATTCATGAGCTTAATTCCCTCTCGCGGATGATAAATATTAACGTTGGATAACAATTACCCATGAATGTGATGACAGTTTGAAGCATGACCCCTTTTTTACTGTTTACTATGATAATTATTTGGGTTTTTTTGTTAGTAGACGTCAATTAGCAAGACAATTTGGGTTGATTTATTTCCATTGTCTTTTTTTGTTTAAACTGTTTTACCATATTATAACCGACAGCAGTTATCCGATTAGGATTGACATACATCAGTATTTTCAAAAGAAGCAAAGGTCCTTAAAATTAAGGGAGGGCAGACACGACTTTTATGTTTGTAATCCCCACAGATGGCGCCAAACTGTTTCGGTCATGAAACGAGGAAGTGCAAACGACACTTAAAATACCTGGAGATAGGTGTAATCAGGTACAACTATAATTATGCTGAAAGTGTTTATGATCCTTCCGCTGATGAGACCTCAAATCCTGCAATACAACGTTAGCCTTGTCCGGGGGGTGATTTCCCAGAAAACCTCTCCGACGCTCAAGTCAGATCGGGAGACAGAAAGTAATGAATATATGATAATGAATGAATACAAGATTAACGGATTGTAGGATGAGTTCAGATCAATTGAAGGAATATTTAATCAAGAATATAGATTGTAAGTAGGAGAGCAGTGTCATTTTTGCGGAGTAATGGTAGGAATATATAAACTTTCTTTCTAATTAAATGATTGAAGGAAGTATTTTTGCTAAAATAAATTTAATGTAAAAGAGTAGAATTGTCTGCCATTTTATGTAGTTTCATGACATATTTATAGTAATTTCTTATAAGGACTCTAAATGTGGTTATTTGATCATGGGATGATCATGAACATAATGTTTGTAGATGTGGGAATAATGGGGAGTTATTTTAGGAAGTGACTAAGAGTAGTGATAGTAGTGGACAAACGGGTAGTTAGGGTTTGACTAAATGTGTTATTATTGACCCCATAACAATATATATATATATATATATATATATATATATATATATATATATATATATATATATATATATATATATATATATATATATATATATATATATATATATATATATATATATATATATATATATATATATATATATATATATATATATATATATATATATATATATATATATATATATATTATTTTTTTTTGGAATCAGAATTTTGAATTAATTTTTTGAATTAATTATTTTTTTTATTTGGAATAAATATATTTAGTGTAATTAATTTATTAAATTTTTGTTTAATTGTTTGTAATTGTGAATTATTTTTGTTGTTACTTGTTTTTAATTTATATGATTCTAAGTGTTTATTAAATTAATTTTGGAATGTCGTCTTAATTTAAAATATGAAATTTGTAGTAAATGGCTGGAAATTGTAACATATAATAATCATACATGAGTAAAATAAATAAAAAATAAAACTATACCAATACTACACATAAATAATAACAAAAAAACATAAAACATATATATAATAATCATAATAACAATAAAATTTAAAATAAAACATATGTATATAACAATCATAATAACATGAATAAATTAAAAAAATAAGTATATTAACAATAAAATTTAACAAAGAAATACAATAATCATAATAACATGAATAAATTGAAAAATAAAACATATATATAATAATCATAATAACATGAATAAATTAAAAACATAAATATAATAACAATAAAATGAACACATACCTTTTAAGTTAAGAAAAATTTTCTCCTTTCATAAATAAATACTACCATTTGAGAATTAAATTTTTAGAACATACTAGAATGAAAGAAAATATTTGTGCTTATGAATTAATATATTTATCTCTATTTATAAACAGAAATTCCCGTATTCAACATTGTAGCGACAGAATAGGTGACACAAACATCATTTCTGAAATTTGAACCTTTTTTTCCCTGCCCATGAGAGTTGGCGACAAAACTTGCAACAATGTCTATTTTGGCGACATATATAGCGACAAAATGCTTTTGTCTCCAGCCTGCGAGAAAGTATTTTTTGTCGCCTAAATTGCCACTATACCTCTTTCATCATATTTTCACTTTGTCTTTTTTGTAAGATCGCTTATAACTTAGGGGTTCTTACAAGCTCTTAACAATGAACGAAGGAAAGAACAATAAAGGTGAGTGAGGGGAATGAATGACGAATGGAAAAGGAGCAAATTTTTGTTGTTTTTGTATAAATTTTGAAACGAAAACAAAGGAACAATAAATGGCTAACTCAATACTCACTATAAATCCGTGTAGCAAGTAAGGAGGCTCTTAAGGCACAAGTGTACTCGCTGATTACACTAAGCATAAGAACTTTTGCAAATACGACTCTAATCCAAGAATCATACAAACAACGAGATTTTAAAACAAAGTTGTTTCGAGTTTTTCTTTATCATTAATTCAACTACCGAAAACGGAGTACAATCTAAGCTGTATATAGGAAAAACAAAAACGAAAAATAACTACCAAAAACTACTAAGGAAACCGTGAGGGAGAACTGGCAACTACTTTTTAGGGTTACCAAAAGTGGCCTGTTGGTAACCACTTGGTAACCGCCACCCATGTTGCTCCATTTGTGGGAACTAACTTCCTACAATGTGTAACTCCTTACGTAATTTTTGTCCCATGATTTTCTAATTACAAAAAACCGAAAATAACTATTAGAAACTAACTCTAACTTCTAGTAACTACCACTACTATAAATAACTTTTACAATTAACTACCTAGCTAAATTGAACTAAAACAAGACTTGATGATGACGATTTTCAGCAAGTATTCCATACGCCAAGATGCTTGAATATTTGACTTGAATTTTTGACCCATTTTCGTGCATGATTATTCCAATTGGACTGAATTTCTTTGTGTGTTTGCACGCCTTTACTTGAGCTTCAATTTTGTTTGCTTTCAAGATCTTGTGCTTTCGTATATGCCAAATGACTTCTAAAATACTTAACTTAAAATGAAGATTAAAAGTTCTTAACTTTAAACAAAGCAACTAAACATCTACCTTAAACATAGAAAGTTCGACTCAAACATAAACAAACTTAATGCTTGTAAAAGAAATTGAGAACTTGATTAAGGCAAGACTTGAGCTAAGGATGATCTTTGAAAGGAGGATTAAAAGATTGCTGTATTAGTTGACTTTATTTTTTGGATTGTTTTTATTTAGGTAAAGGTTGTTGATTTTGGAAAGTTGCACACTACAATAAAATTAAATTTTCGCGAAATAGGATTTAGTTATATTAAAACAAATGTTACTATAATTCTTGTAGTTTGACAAACTATATTTTTTGGCTAAAGTTCGATTTGTTAACAAATTTTTACTATTATTTTTAACATCTATTTTTATTAATTAGGAGTACAAATAATACTCTAGGATAAATTAAATCATCTAGTTATTATCCATTCTTTTATATTTTATTCAAGATTGGAAGTCATTATTGAACATTTTGATTCTTGATTTTGTAATTGTGAGATTGTTTCTTATTAGATTTTGATTTTGTTTGTTTCAATATTCTTGTTTCTTCATTCTGCTTAAACTTATTTCGCATTCTTCTGATTAAATTTAAGAAAGTATTTAATTGTGTTTATTTATTTCATTTCATACAATGAATTCTTTTAGTTTATATTCTATCATCATGTTTAGTTTAGTTGTTACTTCAATATAAATATTAGTTTTAGTTTCATGATTAATTTTGTTAATATTTCATGAATTAAATGTTTATTTTCATGGCTGAGTTGATATGATTGCATACAATAAAATGTTGAATGCAAGATTAAATGTCGAGAGGCTAAATAAAATAATATTGAATGATGAAGATGTTTTAAGCTATCAGCCAATGCTAACTTTCTGCTTAGTTCATGTTTTGTATGCGATTGCATTCTCGATTGGGTGTTCTTATTCCACTTGATCCTGAGGTCGAAAGACCAATCAGGAGGTCGAAAAGAACTTTTGGAAACTAGGGCATTCTCTTGAGCCTCCCCTTGAACCCTCGCCATGAATCAACCCTGTCCCTTCAGAACAGATGACAATCAGGCAAAAACATTAGGTGACAGTCAAAACAACACATCTTTCTACTATGTCTCAAATAAAAAGCCTTTGAATCAATCAGGCAATGAAGACGTGCATGTTTATCGTGGGTACTCCATCCAGATAACATCGAATATGCGGGAAAGTCACTGATTATTCACATCAACGTTGCTCTAAGGCAAAAGTTTTGTCCTGTGTAGACATCATAGGTCAAGATGTCATCATTCCACAACATCTTAAGTTATTTGATCAAAGGTTGCAGGTAAATGTCGATGTTTAGCTTTGGATTGTTAAGCACTAGTGCAATGACTGTCAAGAAAATGTATGGTGTCTTCATGCACATCTAAGGAGGCAAATTATAAGGTGTCAGAATCACTTGCCACGATGAATACTGTACACAAACCGAGCCAACATTTCTAATCTCAGCGGAAAAATTTGGATGTGTTGCGTTAAAATGTAGGCCTCTGACTCTGATGGGTGAAACATTTCCCCCTCTTCCATGTAGTGCTCAGTGTGCCATCTTATTTAACTGGCAGTAGCTCGAGACGCATAAAACCATTGTAATCGTTGACCTATCAGAAGATATATAAATTGTTTCCTCGAAATTCGTCTATTTCCAACATTGTCTCTGACCCACCTTGTTGTCGAACATGTACGACAGCGTCTGGCATTCGCAGTACCACCTAGTAAATCATACACCCATTAATGCCAAAATTAATCCTCTCTGATGGCAACCCAATCCCCGCTATTTGCTTCTTTGTGTCGTAAAAACTAAATGTCATCGAGTTAGGTTGGGGTAAAGCCTCTCGCATCAAAGTGCACATAGCGTCATACATCCTCTCTAAGCTATTATGTTCTGTCTTTAGATTCGTCATTCTCCCTATAATCGACATCTGAGAGTAATTTTCGCACCCATCATACAGCGGATTGTTTGCAGCACTTAGCATTTCGAAAAACTTTTTCGCCTCAACATTCAGCTCTTCAGGTATTACATCATCAGGCGAATGTTCCTCCACGTTGCTGTACTCATTTTGTGGAAACAAGTTTTAGTACTTGTTCGGAAATCTACTCGCACCAGCATCATGAACCATAGGAATGTAATTATTTTCTTTAGGATTATGCGTGGGAGAAGGAAAATGTACTTCTTTCCGGACAAACGCATAATTCGAGCTGCTACTTTCACCGGCGGCGATATCGTGATGATACCTCCAATCATAATAATCTTCCACAAATCCTTTCCGTAACAAATGATCCCTCACATCATTTGGTTTTTTAAAAGCAACATTTTTGCAATTCGCTCAAGGACATCTAATTTTCGATGAATGACTTTTTTAAATTGCAAATTTTAAAAGTTCTTCTAACCCCCTTATGAATTCTTTAAAAAATGCTCTGTCATCAACTCTTTGGTACATCCAACTTGTATTATACAAGTAATAACTACCATTATCCGCCATTGCGTAAACCTATATTAAATTTTAAAACACAATTAATTATTTATAAAATTGTATTGATAAATAAAATAACATATATAATTTTTATACAAATACCTTAACAAAATTACATACATAAAATAATCCTACATAAATAATTAATTAAATAAATATCATGACAATAAAATTAAAAACATACCTTCAAGCTCAATAAATTTTTCTCATTCCGCAAAGAAATACTACGTTTAGAAAACTAAATTTTCAGAAAATACTAAAATGATATAACACTATTACTAATAAACAAAAATTGAAGTTGGTGATAAGATTGGCAACAAATTTAATGTTTCTAAAATGTTAATTCCTTAATCCCCTCCAATTTATTTAGCGACAAATTTTGCTACAAAGATAAGAATAGCGACAAAACAGTTTTGTTGCTAAGTTTGTTGCCAAAACTCTTTCATTAGAATTCATTTTTGTCTCCAAATTGAATTGTTTTTGCAGTGTAATGTTCCAAAACAATTTAATTACAAATTTGAATAATTGGTAGGAGTGGAAATTGCCTCCATCCACTTAAGCACTTGATCCATACAACAACCAAAATGTATTATCTACCATAAGATGGAGGAAGAGGACCCATTAAATCAACACTCTGCACAGATATTTTTTTTGCTTTAATATTCTAGCCACCTTGTAGAGAGACACCAGGATAAATTACGCACCGTAGAACTTTTTTTGCAGTCTAATTAGGTCTATCTCCATAAATTACACTTCTTTGGAAGAGGTTGTGTTCACATCGCCGTGAATTAGTAAGGGCAAAGCGAGTTATCGCTCCGAGCTCAAAATTTTTAAGGTCAATTTATTTTCATATATAAGGTTCATTAACTTGAATTTAGCTTTAATTTACATTTTTACTATGTAATATAAGTTATTAGTATTTTTTTATAAAATAGTTCAAATATAACAAAAGAAAACAAAATAGAAATTATATTATTTGGAATAATTTGCAAAATTCAGCCTTAAAGTTTACCACTTTTGCAGCCTCACGATTTATTTTTTGCGAATCACAGTCACCAAAGTATCAAAGTTTATAATTTCATGCCAAAAATACAGAACTCCGACCACTTCACTAGTGGAAAAAACCTCATTTGATGCGGTTTTTTGGCCATAATATACTGCAGTTTTGGCCCCAAACATTAATAATAGTAGCAGATGACCTATTGTAAATGCTGCGATTTAAAACCTCAACAGAAAAGTCAACCATATGCTGCGGGCCTCCCCAAAACCACAACATATAGTTTTGCACTATATGTTGCGGTTTTAGGGAGGCCCGCAGCATATATATATATATATATATATATATATATATATATATATATATATATATATATATATATATATATATATATATATATATATATATATATATATATATATATATATATATATATATTTGCTTTTTTCGTTTAATACTAATAAATAATCCAATAATGTACAATGTAAACAATGATTAATCCAATAATCTAATGATAATCACCAATTATCACCAATAATCTCTTTCTAAACTCTCGAGCGTATATATAATAATATTTACATATACAAATTAAAGTCCTAAATCTAAACTAATTACATTATTTACCAAGAACAAAAATTAGCAAGATATGCGGCAATCTTGTCTTTCAATTAGCGCATTTCTCCTTCTCTCAAAGGCCGTGTTTCCCTTGGAGTATCGTATAAAATCTATAATATAATATTAAATTAAATGATACATAAACATTAGATTTTACCAATAGTAAATATATAATATTATAATTTAAGAACGTAGCAAATACTTACGGCGTCAATGTTTTCAACTCCAACCTCCTTCACAGATTGTAAGATATCGTCCATGTATTTGATAGTGTAGTAGTCGCAATCAAAGGTATCAGCTTGTCGAAATCACTAAGAGAAAATAGATGTTAGTGCCAAGAAAGCTTAAAAACCCATAAAATTACTACTTAGCACGTAATTTCTAGCATATGACTATGATTTTCAATTCTAACTACTTCAACACAATAATATATACCAAATAGTGTTGTGTACCAAGTTTCTTGCAAAACAAACCAAGTTTGAGCTACTTTATGTGCGAAAGTGCCAAAAAAGCATTAAAAACCCATAAAATCGCAACTTAACACGTAATTTCTAGCATATGACTATAATTTTCAATTCTAACCAATTCAACACAATAATATATACCAAATAGTGTTGTGTGCCAAGTTTCGTGCAAAACAAACAAGTTTGAGCTACTTTATGCGCGAAAGTGTCAAAAAAAACTTTAAAAACCCATAAAATCGCAACTTAAAACGCAATTTCTAGCATATGACTATGATTTTAAATTCTAACCACTTCAATACAATAATATATACCAAATAGTGTTGTGTGCCAAGTTTCGTGCAAAACAAACCAAGTTTGAGCTACTTTATGCGCGAAAGTGCCAAAAAAGCTTTAAAAACCTATATAATCACAACTTAAGACATAATTCCTAGCATATGACTATGATTTTCAATTCTAACAAGTTCAACACAATAATATATACCAAATAGTGTTGTGTGCCAAGTTTCGTGCAAAACAAACCAAGTTTGAGCTACTTTATGCGCAAAAGTGCCAAAAAGCTTAAAAACCCATAAAATCGCAACTTAACACGTAATTTCTTGCATATGACTATGATTTTCAATTATAACCACTTCAAAACAATAACATATACCAAATAGTGTTGTTTGCCAAGTTTCGTACAAAACAAACCAATGTTTAGCTATTTTATGCGCGAAAGTGCCAAAAAAGCTTTAAAAACCCATAAAATCGCAACTTAACACGTAATTTTCTAGCATATGAATATAACTTTAAATTCTAACCACTTCAACACAATAATATATACCAAATAGTGTTGTGTGCCATGTTTCGTGCAAAACAAATGAAGTTTGAGCTACTTTATGCGCAAAAGTTTCAAAAAAGCTTAAATCCCATAAAATCGCAACTTAACACGTAATTTCTAGCATATGACTATTATTTTCAATTCTAACCACTTCAACACAATAATATATACAAAATAGTGTTGTGTGCCAAGTTTCGTGCAAAACAAACCAAGTTTGAGCTACTTTATGCGCAAAAGTCAAAAAAAAGCTTTAAAACGAATAAAATCGAATAGTGTTGTGTACCTTTACTGCTGTCCATTTTGAAAATGTGGCTCTGGATATAGATCCATTTCTCCACGCACTTTCTTCATTGTGTTGAAACGCATGGGAAAAGTATAACTATCTATATATCAATGCATTTAATAATATTAATGTAATACTATTTATATATATATATATATATATATATATATATATATATATATATATATATATATATATATATATATATATATATATATATATATATATATATATATATATATATATATATATATATATATATATATATATATATATATATATATATATATATATATATATAACACTTAATTAAATGAAAATTGGTAAAATTAATAAAATTACGTACGCATTCAACAAGGCTTTGAATTTTGTGTTGCGAGGCGGGCTTTGAGGTTTTTGTAATGAGTCGAAGACGTGCACAGTGTTTGTTAAAGGACATACGACCAAAAGTATCCAATGCAAACTACAAACGCAAATTTAAAATCAACAAATTAGAGATTATATGAACTTAAAAATCAAAAGATAAGTTCAATTTCAAAAATAAAACTTACTCTTCCACACATGGAGCCAGAATGAACGTGTGTTTAGATGCAAGGGAATTATTCAAAGCAGTCTCAATGTATGCTTTGACGTCATTTGGATCATTTACGATTTTAGTACCCGAAATCGACTCAGGACAAAACTATCCAATTTTTATTGGACGTTCGCAAGAATTTAGCTCCTCGTAAGCCGTACTAAAGTCACAAATAAGAAAATTTTGTCAGTAATTCGATTATTAAAACAATTAAACAATAATGCCTAAATTGTAAGATAATGAACATCACCTCATGTAGATATGGATAAGAGCTACATTTAACATTTCTCCTCTCAAAAATTGCCCAATGTCACTAGGACCAATAATTACAAATGGGCTCTCAACAAAGCAGAATTGTTCCTTCTGCAGGGTTAGAACGATTGGGTCCTCCTCACGCAGGCGAGATGCACATGTGTGCAGCCATTTGCAATCTTGAGAGAGATCTCTTAGCTCCGCATCAGTCAAAATTGGAGTGATTGCCATCGACTTTGACCCAGTCGACACCTTTGATGAGGAACTGATCTCTCTCCTTGGGCCCTTTGGACTCTTTTACTATTTCAATTTATACAATTAAATTAGTGTAAGCATGTAATTAAAAAAATAAAAATAAATAAGATACAAATGATTATTACCATGGTAGTGAATCGGACCCAAGCATATAGCCATGTGACGAAACTACCTAGGGCGTCTGATAGTTTCTCAAGGCTCTATTTTGGCATTGGAACCGGGAGTGAGAAATCTTCAAACCCCTTTAGAATAGTTTCCACGGTAACACTGATGTGGCCATTTGTAACAGGCATCAAATGCACTCTTTGGCCCTCTTTGGTTGGCTGTGCCACACCATATGCAACCTCAGTTAAATCGCCATCACTAGCAACACCTAACTGAGGTAGCAAAAGAGAACAAGGAGTCGCCTCCTGAAAATTGTGTCGTTTAGTATATTAAACATCATAATTAAATATTAAAACACGTTGCAATTTAAATTAATAAGTTCTTATATATTTAAAAACTATGTACCTTTACCACTGACTCGAGAGTTGGCTCCGGATTTTGAGCAACGGAGTTCATGGTCTCTGGTGTAGGGTTTTGGCGTTCGGGGGGTAGTAATGGGTTGGGGTGCTACGGGGGTAATGGGCTCGGGTGTTGGCTCGACTGAAGCTTTAGGATCCCCATGTTGACTTTGTTGATCCTTGACAATCAGGTTTGCCAAGTCTACAGTGGGTGCTCCCATCTTCTGCAACACGAGTGCCACTTTGTTGTCATTTTTTTTTCTTAATTCTTTATCCTATTTATTGCTACCGCAGCAAATGATTAGCAGCAAATGATGTTTTTTTCCACTAGTGCTTGACCTAAAATTTCGACCATCAAAATGAGTGAGACAACCATGTCAGATCATTTCAAAACGAAAAATTTGCTCCTACTAGAACCTCCTTCTTTTACAAGTGTTTGAATCAACAGATGTAGTACCAGCCAAAAAATAATTTGCAATTTTTGCGTACAAAGGGTGATGCAGACATGACATAGAGTCATAGAGTAAAAACAAGATCGCATCGTAACTCATCAGCCACATTGTAAAGGTTTTCAAAATAAACGAACCGATATTTTCTGCGTCGTAAAGATATAAAAAAATCGTGTTTTGGCGTTACGATAACCGCATCACTCCGGTCACTGCATCATCGTTCCGTTCGCGATAATGATAGAACTTATCATCTTAAAATGAATTATCAAAAAGAGGGTAAAAAACTCCATTTTTCCTAATTAAATATATCCTAGGTATATGGAAAGCTACACCATTTTGGCTAATGTTTTGGGGTCTAATTGACCACATTCCTTCTCCCTGCTCTTAGGAGGGGTACGTATATGATTTGTTTATAAACAGAAATTTACCGGATATGATTTTATGGTATGGTATAATATATCTTCAAATTTCCATATTGTTGTGGATGGGCTATGCTATTTGATGAAGAACAATAAACAAACTAATGTAAAGTAAACACCCAAAAACTAAGCAAGCAAAAAAAATGGCAAAACACAAGAATATATGAGGTATCTAATGATACCTCCCCCTCAAACTATGTATCTTATCATTAATATAAACAAGAATACATTAATGACTCACCTTACAAGCTTTAAGAACAATCTCCCAAAGCAAAGATTGAACCTTTACTTCAATCTCTCACAAATATGCAAATACAAGGAGAAGAACTCTTATGGTGTGAACCTTAGTTTTACTCTCTTTTATATGCTTCTCCCTATCACCCTAATGATGTTTTAAGACTCTTTATATAGCCCTAAGACATATTAGAATAACCTAAAACAAAAGGCTTAAAAGTCCAAACAAAACCGAACATAAAACAGAAAGGCATTCTAGTACGTGGCTGCACCTCGCTCGACCCAAGCAGGTTTTGCTCGACCGGATGAGCGCCTTTTCTGAGGTCACTGGTTAGCTTCTGTCTTGTGGCTCGATCGAGCCCTACATGCTCGACCACTCGAGCCACCTTTAAAACATTCCATGAGCACTCCTTTGCCTTCATCAAGGCACACAAAATCTCCCACTTTGATCACTTCATCAAGTGATCCAAAATCTCATACTTCCTTGCACTCACAACCTTATTCTCAAACGTGCAAGCTAAGGAGTATGCTACGAGGTGATCGAACTCACCTCCATCATGTTGAGATTTGAGGCTTGACTCAACAATCTCCCCCTCAAGCCCAAATCTCTCATCATCTTCCAATGTCACCTTCTTGGGTGACTTGCAACCGTCATTGTGGCCTAGGCTACCACCTTCAACTTGTAGCACGTAAAAGTTTCTCTCACTCCTTCTTCCCCTCACGAGCACCATGCTCCCCTTAATGACCTTCAACAACCCATCACTAGCTTTGAAGGTGCATCCCTTAAACTCCAACGTACTAAGTGATATGAGATTCCTCTCAAGCTTAGGAACATATCTCACACCACCTAGCCTTCTCTTGACACCATCATGTGTCACAATCACAACCTCTCTAATACCTTCTACCTTCACCCTCTCATCATTGGGTAAGGTGACAAGGCCTCCATCACAATAGCTAAGCTTAGCAAACCTTTTCTTCTCATAACAAATATGGAATGAGCAACCGGAGTCAATCACCCATTCTTACCATGAGTCGCTCCTCCATCAACCAGAAGCGCACCATCATAGTCTTCATCCTCCATAAAGCCTAGAGCGGCATTCCCGCTACTCTCACCATCTCTTCTTCCAACCTTCAAGTCCTTTATTCTCTTGAGGTCTTCTTTCATTTCCTTGCACATCAGTTGAATGTGCCCCTTCTTCTTACAATAGTAACACTCCTTGTTACTATAGTAACTCCTCCCTTGAGACTCCCCCTTGCTTGATAACCTTTCTCTTTTGCTGTCCCTCTTGAGCCATCACCATAAAGTGCCTCACTACTCCCTTTCTTCTCTTCCCCATCATGTCTCTCCATGAACCTATCGTTCTCCCTCAACGCTGCAAAGGCTTGATCATGTGTGATAGATTCCCTTCCAAGGAGCAAAGTTTGAACTATCTTCTTATAGCTCTTATAAAATGAAGCCAAGAGTAGTAGGGCCTTCTCCTCATCAGAAAGGTTCTCATCGGCATTCAACAATTGGCACACCAATTGATTGAAAGTGCTAATGTGATGTTGTATACTTGTACCATCCTAGTTCATGAGTTGATATAACTCCCATCTCAAGCATAACTTGTTGGTAAAGGACTTTGAAGCATACACCTTTTGAAGTTTCTCCAACAACACACCGGGGTCAGTCTCCATCAAGTAGTTGTACTTGATTTCGGGTGCACCGGCATGCCTAATAGTGCTCACCGCCTTCTTCTTTATGGCCGCCGACTTCGCTTCATCTATTGTTGTGGGCTTGCTCTTCTCAAGAGCTTCATCAATCCCTTATTGCACCAACAAGTCCTCTACGGTACTCCTCCATACTGAAAAATTCATTTTTCCATCAAACAATGGAATATGAATTATGCACTATCACCCATATTGATTCTCTACCAAAGACTCAAACTTTCACCCACAAAACAACCCACAAATCCAACCTAAAGCTCTGATACCAATTATTGTGGATGGGCTATGATATTTGATGAAGAACAACAAACAAACTAATGCAATGTAAACACCCAAAACAAAGCAAGCAATAACAATTGCAAAACACAAGAATATATGAGGTATCTAATGATACCTCTCCCTCAAACTAAGTATCTTATCATTAATATAAACTTGAATACATTAATGACTCACCTTACAAGCTTTATGAACAATCTCCCAAAGCAAAGAATGAACCTTTACTTCAATCTCTCAAAAATATGCAAATACAAGAAGAACTCTTATGGTGTGAACCTTAGTTTTACTCTCTTTTATATGCCTTTCCCTATCACCCTAATGATGTTCTAAGAATCTTTATATAGCCCTAAGACATATTAGAATAACCTAAAACAAAAAAGCCTAAACAAAACCGAACATAAAATAGAAACGCATTCTGGTACGTGGCTGCACCTCGCTCTACCGGAGCAAGTTTGGCTTGACCGGTCGAGCGCCTATTCTGAGGTCACTGGTCAGCTTCTGTCTTGTGGCTCGATCGAGCCCTATATGCTCCACCACTCAAGCCACCTTCAAAACCTTCCATGAGCACTCCTTTGCCTTCATCAAGGCACACAAAGTCTCCCAGTTTGATCATTTCATCAAGTGATCCAAAACATAAGCCCTCATACTTCCTTGCACTCACAACCTCGTTCTCAAACGTTCAAGCGAAGGAGTCGAACTCACCTCCATCATGTTGAGATTTGAGACTTGACTCAACACATATCATACTACTAAAGTAACAAAATCCGTCAAATCAATTACGACTTTGTTTCCTTCTTGGAAGGAGGTATTTGAGTGCAAATTGGTCAGAGTACACCATAAAATTTAACCCGAGGTCTGAATGTTTTCTATTGCGTACAAAATTACCATAAACGTCTTCTCTATGGTGACATATTTGTATGGGCATTATTAGTGAAATACAAGGGTTTGACACTTTTGGTGAAGAACAAATGGCTAAACAAACACAAAAACTGTAACACCCTCATAATAGGTCAAACTTTTGAAAACACTTTAATGAAAAATATGAGCCAAAACCTACTTAAGGAAGTGTTACCGCCACATCTATTTCTAACAAAATTGAACGTAAGGCTTAACGGCTAAGAAATAACTTCATAACTTTAAATCCAACAAAGGGTCTTACAATAAGAAAAGACTGAAACACAATCTATGTCCATATAAATTTAAACAACTTAAAGTAAGATTTAAACCAAGATATGACTTTAATAAAAGTTACGTTTCTAGGTGATCCTCACTCTACGATTCCCACGTGATCAATAACTTGCAACATAAGAATGCAAGAAAAACAAGAAAAAAACTCCCAAAATTAAGAAATTGAGTAATTCTAACTCCATCCTGTAAAAGAATTAAGTATGAAAATAGTTTAAGAAATAGAGTATAATTTGAGTTGAAAATAATTTTGGAAAGTAATATAAAGCTGAGAAAAAAAATGTCAATTTATGGAAACAAAATAATATCACATAAACTAATTAATTTATTTGATATTTAATAATGACAACACATATATCCAATTATTAATTTGAGGGAACGAGAACGCTAGTAGGCCGATGCTTTACCCCTATACCTACTTCATCATGAGGTCGTCACCCCAAATAATTCATCAAGGCCAACAGAGTAGTCTTAAGTAACCCTAGTGTGCACACCCCTTCTACTTGGATCACAACAAATAGAAGGAAGACCAAACAACATATCAAGTAGCAGATATAATAACCTGTCGGCAACTATAATAACCAAACATGGCAACCTGTTCATCACTCTTATACTTGGATCATGACAAATATAAAAGCTTCATTTCCCTCGTGTTAAACTTTACATGATTTAATAGATTTTTATAATTAGTCACGAGCACACAAACATATAATCAAACATACATTATTTATTTTATTTTAGGATCATAAATTTTCCCAAGAAAAAATATATCTCAAGAATATTCAACTGAAATCTCATTTTCCAAATCAACATTCTAATATTAATTGGTGGCAATAGCAATTAATATCATAAATGTTTCTCTTTCAAACTAAACCGTATCTAGCTTCATTATCAAAATAATAATATAAATTTTATCACAATAATAATTATAAATTCAAAGTTTGGCAAAAATAATTGTAAGTATAATTTGAGAATATACAAAACACAATATCATAAGAAATAATATCATATAAAATCATGCATCCCATTTAAACACATTAATTATCGCTTAGCACATAATACTAACGGGATAGTCATAATTAGATGGATATTCAGAATTACCCTATCACGCGATCCTAGACAAATGTACACCCCTAATAATCTCTGTCTACGAATCCGTTGTCTACATGATAAAATAATATATCTCAAATTAATACCCGAATCAACCCATTCAAAATGAATAAATTTAAAAGACTTCTTTTCATTTTATATACTTTATTTAAAGAGAATAATTTTAAACATGTAATTTAAAATTCTAAGAGTAGTATAAAAAAGCAAAGATTTAAATAACATAGTTAACTCATTTTATTATAAGACTTAAAATTGTAAGGTTTAAAGAAAAAGAGAAAAAAAGAAATCATAATTATTTTATAAGAAAATAAAAAAGAAAAGTGGGTTGAATTCAAGGATACCCACAAAAAAAAAGAAAGAAGAAAGGAAAGGAAGAGAGAGAAGGAGAAAGGGAGAAAGAGAGGGCATGGCTGCCAGCCAGCGGTGGCTGCCGTTGCACACCGGTGGTATCCCGGTGACCGTCGTATCGCCGGAAAAACTAAGGTTAGAAAAAAAAAAAAAAAAAAGAAAAAAAAGAAAAAAAAAAAATATATATATATATATTTATATATATATATATATATATATATATATATATATATATATATATATATATATATATATATATATATATATGTATATATATATATATGTATATATATATATATATATATATATATATATACATATATATACATATATATATATATATATATATATATATATATATATATATATATATATATATATATATATATATATATATATATACATATATATATATATATATTTATATATATATATATATATATATATATATATACATATATATATATATATATATATATATATATATATATATATATATATATATTATATATATATATATATATATACATATATATATATATATATATATATATATATATATATATATATATATAAATATATATATATATATATATATATATATATATATATATATATATATATATATATATATATATTTATATATATATATAAATATATATATATATATATATATATATATATATATATATATATATATATATATACATATATATATATATATACATATATATATATATATATATATATATATATATACATATATATATATATATATATATATATATATATATATATATATATATATATATATATACATATATATATATATATATATACATATATATATATATATATATATACATATATATATATATATACATATATATATATATATATACATATATATATATATACATATATATATATATACATATATATATATATATATACATATATATATATATATATATATGTATATATATATATATATATATATATATATATATATATATATATATATATATGTATATATATATATATATATATATATATATATATATATATATATATATATATATATACATATATATATATATATATATATATATACATATATATATATATATATATATATACATATATATATATATATATATATACATATATATATATATATATACATATATATATATATATATATATATATATATATATATATACATATATATATATATATATATATATATACATATATATATATATATATATATATATATATATATATATATATATATATATATATATATATATATATATATACATATATATATATATATATATATATATATATATATATATATATATATATATATATATACATATATATATATATATATATACATATATATATATATATATATACATATATATATATATATATATATATATATATATATATATATATATATATATATATATATATATATATATATATATATATATATATATATATATATATATATATATATTCTCCAAATTAAAAGATGGGTGTTTTTCTTAGTAGCATAAATTTTTGGGTTTTGAATATAAAAAAAATCCCTAACAATATGATGAAATTCATAATTTTATTATTAAAATCTTGCCTTTTCTTGATTAAATTTTAAGCAATTGGAAGATGGAGGGAGTAGTTTGTAGAAGAAAAAGAGAATGTGAGTAATAATATGTGATTGAATTAAGGGTAATTGATTTAATTTATAGTGGGTAAATTAAGTTAGTATAAGGTTTAGAGGGAGAAGTGGAAAGTTATTGGTTAATGGGGAGGGAAGTTGAAGTAGAGTAATTGTGAATTAGTTTGCAAAATTTATTTATTTATTTATTATTTTTTCTTTCATTAAATTCCTGAATTATATTATTTATTAATATAACCGGGTATTACATACACTCCCCCTTAAAACAAAAGTTCGTCCTTGAACTTAAAGTTAAAACTTAAAATACTAAAATACTAAAAGAAAATTGGACGATTTGATAGACTCACATCACCTCCTATTTTAAGAAGTTTCGTCCTCGAAACTCAAACGTACCTGTTCGAAAAGTTTGGGGTATGGCTTTCTCATGTCAACTTCGGTTTCCCATGTTGCTTCTTCGGTTTATTGGTTCGTCCATAATATCTTAACCAATTTAATTTTCTTGTTCCGGGTATATCTTGTTTTGGTATCAAGGATTTTTATTGGTTTTTCTTTAAAGTCAAAGGTTTCATCAAGTTCAATGGTTTCAGGTTGAATCATATGGGAAGGGTCATGGACATATTTTCGGAGTTGGGATACATGGAAGACATTGTGGACTTTGGCTAGGTTCATAGGTACGGCTAATCTATAAGCTACTTCCCCAATTTGTTCCAATACTTCATAAGGACCTATAAAATGAGGACTCAACTTACCCTTCCAACGAAACCTCATGACACCCTTGGTTGGTGACATTTTGAGCAAAACTTTTTCACCTACTTCTAACTCTAATGCTCTCCTGCCTTTGCCTGCATACGACTTCTGATGATGTTGCGCGCCCCTCATACGTTCTTGAATCATCTTTACCTTCTTTGTAGTCTCCTCAACCATTTCTGGTCCTAGTCCCATCGACTCATTTACATCATCCCAACATATAGCTAGGACTCCTACACTTTCTCCCATATAGTTATTCGTAAGATGCTATTCCTATGCTAGAATGAAAACTATTATTGTAAGAAAACTCTACATACATCAAATTATCCTCCCATGATCCACCAAAATCCATAACACATGCTCTTAACAAATCCTCAAGAGTCTGAATCGTTCTCTCTATTTGGCCGTCTGTTGCTGGATGAAATGCAGTACTGAACTTCAGTGTCGTGGCCACTGCTTCTTGTAGCATCTTCCAAAATTTGGACAGAAGTCTTGAATCTCTATCCGATACAATGTCCTTAGGCACACCATGCAATCTCACTACCTTCTAAAAATACTTTCTGCCATCTGCTGCATTGTCCAAGTGTTCTTCATAGCTATAAACCTTGTTGTTTTTCTTAATCGATCCACCATCACACATATGGCATTCTTCCCTGTTTTTGACTTTGGGAATCCTACTACAAAGTCCATCAAAGTCGACTCCCATTTCCATCCAGGTACTTCTAATGGTTGTAATTCCCCCCCCCTCCCGCTTCATATGTTGAATTTTGACCTTCTGACACGTTAGGCACTTTCACCAAAAAGCCTGCCACTTCACCACCAAAAGTTCTTCTTAAGATCCTTGTACATCTTATCACCACCAGGATGTATTGATTATGGGGAATTATGGGCTTCAGTAATAATCTTAGTCTTAAGCTTCTCATCATGCGATATGCACCATCTTCCTTTATACTTCATTACGCCATTTTCATCACTTTCGAACTCAGGTGCTTGACCATTCTCCTTCAACTTAGTTAACCAGTTATCCATAGCTTGCTTCACTCTAATTTCCTCAAAAATATCGGATTCAATCGTCATTCCATTCAATTGAATACTCACATTCCATACTCTACCACTTCTAAGTTCATCTTACGAATCTCTTCACACAACTCATCTGCCAAAATTAATGCATTCATTGTATGACTTGACTTCCTACTCAGAGCATCAGCTACTTTTTTTGTCGTTCCTTCACAATACTTCAAATCCAGATCATAATCCTTAATGAGGTCTAACCATCTTCTTGTCTCATATTCTATTCCTTTTGAGTGTACAGGAACCTCAAACTCTTGCAATCAGTATAAATCTTGCACTTTACTCCAAATAAATAATGTCTCCAAATTTTCAATGCAATTTCCCATCTTGCATCAACACACAACCTAGTCCATTCTTAGATGCGTCTGTATAAACCTCATATT
This sequence comes from Amaranthus tricolor, assembly GCF_026212465.1. Lineage (NCBI taxonomy): Eukaryota > Viridiplantae > Streptophyta > Magnoliopsida > Caryophyllales > Amaranthaceae > Amaranthus > Amaranthus tricolor. The sequence continues at coordinate 15,958,518 of NC_080057.1, forward strand.
CTCCACTTCCATTCGGTAAAGTCAGCACAGGAGAAAAAGTAAGCCTTGATTTCAACTCTTGAAATGTCGTTTCACACTTCTCATCCCATTGGAACTTAGTGGTCTTCTTCATCAAGTTAATGATAGGCTGAGCGATTTTTGAGAAATTCTACACAAATCTCCTATAGTATCCGGCTAGACCTAAGAAACTTCTCACTTTTGTCATATTAGTGGGTGTAGGCCAGTTCATTATCGCTTGAACCTTTGAGGGATCTACCAGTACTCCATCCTTTGTAATTACATGCCCCAAAAATGCTACTTTTTCCAACCAGAATTCACATTTTGAAAACTTGGCATACAACTTATTCTCTCTTAAAATCTCCAAAACTTTCCTCAAATGAGCCTCATACTCTTCTCAATTCATAGAGTATACTAAAATATCATCAATATAAACAACTACAAACTTATCCAAATAAGGCTGAAAAGTCCTATTCATAAGGTCCATAAAGACAGCAGGCGCATTAGTGAGTCCAAAGGGCATGACAATGAACTCATAATGGCTATACCTTGTACGAAAAGCTGTTTTGGCTATAGACCTATTATTAAGCTTTTGGTTGAGTTGGTTCCTTGACATAGTATCCGAGCAACCCTGTGACCGTGGTTGATTGTGTGTTTAGTGCACCTAGCGAGGAAAAAAGATCTTGAAATTACGGTCCAACGAGGACGTTGTGAAACTAGAGCAAGAAAATCTCACGTAGAAGGGAGGGCCAGATTGAACTTAAAATGAAAGTAATTCCACGAACAGGTTTAGATTAGTCAATTCAAGACTTATAGTAGGACTTTTTCTACCGGGAAATGGTTTAGTGCGAGTAGTAGGAAGGGGAGGCATCAAGTCAAAGATTTCCTACGTCCAACAAGAGGAAATTCCATAGCAGTTCCTTGCCATCTACAAGTACTCCGACAGGTTCTTATGCCAGCCAGAAAGAATTAGATACATAAACTCCAGATTCTTCGGCTGTTCCGGGAGCTGTAAAAAGGGATGTTTTAGCTGTTGAGGCTAAGAAGGGAATTGAGGTAAAGGAAAAGTGGGGGTGAGTGTAATAACTCGTATTTAGCTTGAAAAAGAATTGATAGACTACTCATATCTACAAGGTGCATCTTCTTTTCATGGGTGCTCATTTGCTAAGAACTCCACTGTTAAGTTTGCTTGGTGTGGAGCAATCTTAGGATGGGTGACCTCCTGGGAAGTTTTCTCGGGCGCACACGAGTGAGGCCAAAGTGCGCTGGAAAGACTTGTGTTGGTTTGTAGCGCCAATCTACAGTCTCCATGAGTAGTCACCAGCGGTCCGAGGGGCTGGGGTGTTAAAAAAGCAGAGTACACCAACATTGGACAACAACAACTCCCTCAAAATAAGTATCTTGCCATTAATGAATCAACGTACATCAAAGACGCAACTCACACAACCTTTGAAAACACTCTCTCAAGGTAAAAACCTCACTTTTAATGGTGCTCTCACTCAACACACTAATACAAGAAGAAGGAACTGTTATGGATAAACCTAGTTGACTCTAGTTTGTTAACCTCTCTACATACATCTAATAATGTTCTAAGACCCCTTTATATAGTCCCTTAACATATTAGAAAACTTAGGCTTAAAGCCTTGATGCCCAAGAATATCCTATAACAAAACAGAATTTCGACAGTCTTGCGTGTTGTACCTTGCTAAACTAAGCCACCTAGCACTCGAATAGGTCGAGCAGACCCTTTAGAATGCTTGTGTCTTTGTGTGAGCTGTTGTCTTGGTCGTGCAACATTCTCTTCAAGCCTCCCTTGATCAAGGTATAACTCTAACCCTTCCCTGAGCACTATAGTGCCTTCATCAAAGCATGTTATGCCATCCACAATGATCACTTCATCAAGTGATTCAAAACTTATCCTCCCATACCCTGTGGCACTCACAACTTCACTCTCAAGTGTACAAGCTTAAGCATGGGCAATAAAATGATCAAACTCATCACAATGTCATGAGAATTTGTTCTTGCTTCAACATTAAGCATCTTGTTGGTATATTAGATGCCAAAGAGAAGGAAAGGCTTCTCCTAATACGGAGACAAAATGTGAGGAAAGTTTAAAGTCACTTCAGTCTACTTTAAAGTCCTTATAGATGGTAATATAAATAACACTAACACTAGCTCTTAAGTCAAATAGGGTTCCATTTATGAAAATGGCTTCCATTATACATGGGATTGAAAAACTACCATGTTTTCTTTCTTAGGTACAAACCTATTTTTTAATTATGGAACACAATGTTCAGATCAGTTTAAGCGACAATTCCAAGTTCATCAAATTACCTTTTTAACAAACAGATCTTTTACGAACTTTGAATATTTAAGATCAGACCATTGATTTCACCTTACGATTGCTTACTAGTACATTTCTTTGTGAAGTTCTAAGGAAGTACAGAAATAATACATTGATTAACAATGTTAGATCTAGGAAAAAACAAGTGATGTAAACAATTAAAAAAACTTTTTTTTTTTGTACTAAAACAAATTTTATGGTTTTTGAACTCTTATCACTCGATAGAAGCCAATATATTAACCAACTCATGTAGAGTTTATTTACATGAGTGATTTTGTGCCAATTTAAGCAAGGTCTGAACTTGACTTGATAACAGTGCCAAATCTACAATATTGTCTAAAAAATTTTGACTGCTAAATGCTTAAAGTTACTCCCAAAAGGTAGTGACATCTTGTTGCATGAACATCACATTTTGTTATGAAATTTCTAGAGTTGCTCTGGCACTATTGCCTAGTACTTCATAGAAATTCATAATTTGTTTTACCAGAATCTCGCTTAAATTATGTAATTTTCTGTTGATAATTAATTGTTTGAGAATGTGATTAAAATTTAATACGAAAAGCAGATTGAAGTTGCTCCCATATAGTAATAGATGTAGGAAAATGGATGTAGCATCATGTCACAACCTTACCATCAATATTAATTTGATTAAGTGAAGGAAAATTTGATCTTGAGTGACATTTCCCTTTACTTGCACTAATTGTGCAAATTCAAGGAAAAGCCTAATGTGAGTATGATTTGGTAAATTGGGTTTGTATCGAAATAACTTGTAATCGTCACAATAATTATGGAAATGCTGGTGTCGCCTTTTTTTACGAGAAAAAATTTAGGTGTTACTAACTAGACATATAAATAATAAATAATTGAAATTCAAACTTGTTAGTAGTGTAAGAAACGTGAGAATGGTTTAAATGCTTTTCATTGAATGGTTAAGCAGTAAAATTATACAAAAGTAACAAATCTAAAAAATAATAATTACATGCAAATAATCACTAATTAAGGATACACAAGCTAAATTAAGGTGATTACAATATTTTAAGAATAGCAAATATGATTTATATTAATATTGTTTGCACAACTGATCCTTTGATTATGGAATTAAGCATCTCAGAAATATTAGTTTCCTTAATGCTAGGATTTTTCGATATCCTTAAGACGCTCCCACGGGTTGGAGAATACCATAAGAAGTCCAATCATGGAAAGAAGAGTAACATAGTGAGAGCGAGCTAAAGGCTTAGTAAGTAAGTCTGCAAGTTGTTCATCGCCTGAGATGTGAATTATACGAAGGGTGCTTTATGAACATTTCCTCAAACAAAGTGAAAATCGAGCGCTAGATGTTTCATTCGAGAATGAAAGACTAGATTGGCAGAATAATGTGTAGCACTTAAGTCATCATAGAAGATATATCAGGTCCAGTTATAGACAAGTATTAAAAAGCACGAACATTGGATTTGTAATCAAAAGGTGAAGTTAAGGTGATTTCATCAGTAAGGTTGAGAGTGGCAGTAAGTGGTGTTGAGGCTGATTTACAGGCACTCATTTTAGCTCGAGATAAAATGTCATTGATATATTTTGTTTGAGAAAGGAAGAGACCAAGCGGGTAATGTTGTACTTCGACTCCGAGCAAGTAAGATAAGGTACCGAGGTCCTTTAATGATAACCCTGATGAAAGATAAGTGATGAATGATTGATTGTGAGAAGATGAAGATCCCGTTACTATAATGTCATCTACATATACAAGAACAAAAATAGAACGATTGAAACAGAGAGGGGTCGGAAATACAAGCACAAAAGTGCATTATGATGTTTGCAAGCATGAGTAGGAAAAGCGGATCAATTAAACCCAACGGTTGGGCCTTGAAAACATCATCGGAGAGGGAACCTTCAAGGATGCATTATTGACACCAAGTTGGCGAATGTCCCAATTATGCATTACAGCAAGAGGTAGTAATGTGCGGAGAGTAATAGATTTGACAATTCGACAAAAGGTTTTGTTGAACATTTAGAGTATATAAACCTAGATTTGTATATACTACATACTTAGTATAGTAGTGGGACTTAAATAAATATATTATAAGTCCAATTTAAATGCCTCAAAGAATTTGATGAAACATTACTTTGTTTCATAAGCTTTGCTTGGTGAAACATTGTTTTGTTTCATAAGCTTTGCTTGGTGAAACATTGCTTTGTTTCATAAGCTTTGCTTGGTGAAACATTGCTTTGTTTCATAAGCTTTGCTTGGTGAAAAAGCTTTGTTTGATGAAACACTTTAGTTTCAAAAGGAGGTATTGTTTCATGCATAACTCTATAAATTGAGGTTGCATGCCAAGGGACATTCCATCCCAATTTCATATATTTTATGATTTCTCTCTTAAGAATACTCTTATTCTTGTTCTTCCTTTCATGAGATAATTTTGAGAGAGTAATTAACTCTTAATATCATCAAAGTTCATAATTCACTACAACACTTGTATTTACTATTGCAATTTCCTTATGCTAGGATTTTGTTGTGTAGATTGTATCTCATTGTGAATTTCATTTATCATCCCAAGCACCTTTGTGGGAGAAATATCACAATAGAAAAGTGTATGAACGCCTTCTACTCTTATCAAGTTTCCGAGCGACTTCTCTGATTGTCGCAACCTTATCTTCATGGTGTCCATTTGGTGATTTACAAAGCAAGGAGTTCCATTGCCATCCACACAAGGGAAATATAAATCGGTTTGTTTATTTGTGTTTGCATTATATTTCCAATAGGTTTCACTATAATCAAGTCCTTGACATTGGTGAAAGCCTTTGGCTACAAGAGATGTCTTAAAGCGATCCATTCTACCATCAGATATACTTGATTCGAAACACCTATTTGTAACCAACAATATTATTAGATGAGGAAGGAGGCACTAATGACCAAGTATTATTGCGTTTAAGGGCTTCAAATTATTCATATGTAACTTATCTCCAAAGACATGTTTGGGGGCATGGGTGATATTTGTAGGTTTAGAGATAGAGAGGGAGGTATTATAGAGAACAAAGTCAATGTTGGGGTATTTGGGATTTGGTTGGATGATCTTTTTGGGCCAAATGTGTGCTTGGTCTTCAATGAGGAGGGCATTATATTAGATGAAGTACTAGTAGATGAAAAGTTTTTTTGGGGAAGATGTGATTTTGTAGGTTCATTATTAGAAGAGGTGGGGTATGGATGTAAAGGAGAATTAGGGGTAAAAGCAAATGGCCACATTGAGGCATGAGTGAGAAGTGTTAGGCCATTTTCAACAATATGACGGTGCTTGCATTCCGCCTAACCATTATGTTGAGGATTGTGTGGAGGAGAAGTGTGGTGGGAGATCCCACATTGAGCAAGGTAAGGATCAAGTCATATATTCTCCACCATTGTCTAAAAAAAGACATTTGATAGATTTATTAAAGTATTTTTCAACAAGAGTTTTAGATCTAATAAATGTTGAAAGAAAGCCAAGTTTATTTTTGATAGGGCAGAACCATGTATATCTAGTGTAATGATCCACAGATAAAATTTAATATTTATAGCCATCTAAGGAGAGAATGAGGGAAGACCATACATCCGAATAAAGAATTTCTAAAGGAGAAGTACAAGTAATAGTAGATTGATAAAATGGCAAACAATGGCTTTATTAACATCACAAGAATTACAAGAAATAGAATTAGAATAAGATTTTAATCTAGGAATAAAATACGTAATTAAAGTAAAGTGGTAGACGTTGGGTGTCTTAATTGATGATGCCATGAATTTAAAGTAGTATTATGATGGACGTGAGCCTCTATAGGAGTAAGATTGTGTCATTCATAGATGTCATTATGGCTTTCTCCTAGATGAAGAGGTTGGAGGGAGTCTTTGGCCTTGATAACAAAAAAAAGAAGAAAAAAAATTATGAAAGTGGGATTGTCACTACATAACCTAGATATGGTAACACCCATGAATTTCCTACCCTTTGAACGAAACCAAAACCGTAAAGGGGGGGGGGGGGGGGGGGAGGAAATTCGGGTGTTACATTAAAATAAATAAATAAAATAATAATAAACTTTTAAAATGTCAGTGGAAATTTGTTCAGCATCAACCCTAAAACTTTGCGCCTTTGTAGAACAACAAAAGTTATTTAGAATCTAATAAATTAAAGGCATCAACAGCCTATCAAAACTATATCACGACGGCATAATTCATCGCCAGCTTCTCATGTCAAGCATGGATAGTGGTTCCAATGTAAATGCTTGAGTTTCAAATGATAAAAATTTTAAACTAAAACATACAAAACAGAAAATTATGCAGTGGAAATAAACTTATACAAATGGAGGACGCATGATTCTCAAAACATATACAACCCAACATAAAATATAAAACTTTGGGGTTAAAACCCATGAAACATTATTGTAAACATAAGTTACGCACTCGATCCCCCATATGCAATACACGAGAGACTCCATAACCTGTTTAAGTCTATCTATGATCTTCCTGCTGCTCGACATCAGACCAAAGACCAATGTGTCATAGCAAGACAATCATAGAAAGTCATCAAACAATCAAACATAAACACAAACATGTACACGTCAGTAACTATCATCAAATATAACAAGGCCAACTACTAGGTGACACTATGTTATACAACAACATATGATGATTTCATAAGACGCAAGCACAGATAGTAACCGTTTATGGTCCAACTATACTTCTTAATCTCGTTACGTCCTTTTCAACCTGAACCATGTGTTCTTGGGTAGGATACAAATCATCACACTCCTCTTCTCAAAACATAAACTCTTGTAAAACACGCGTAGTATCAACTTAACCAAGGCATTAACAGACTACCTAACACATGACCATATAGAGCTTTTCTATCTTAAAATAAGTGTGATCATAATCTATCTTTGGGACTGGTAACTCCTTTGAGGTAAGTTAACTTAGGCGCACTTCTCACTAGCATAAACTACTCTATCATTGAATAAATTTTCTATCGATGAGTAAATGTTCTATCAATGTGTAAGCTTTCTATGATTAAATAACTTTCTATCAATGCGTAACATTCTATCAGCGAATCTTTACCCCACTTCATGGCATAGTGACACGGCCAAGGGCGTTATCGGCCATCCGGCGCCCATGGCAAATTATGAGCTCATACCTCTTCCAGCTGACCCTCTCGAGTCCTACCTTCGGGAAAAACTAACACACTGGGGTACTCATCTAGTGAAGAGGCCACCATATTGGGGTTTGCATGGCCCGCATGGTAACACCTCGGTCAAGGGGCGATATCGGCCATCCGGCGCCCAATGACAAAAGTATGCTCATACCCCCCTTACGGTGATCTCATCGAATCTCACCTAGGGGACTACTAAATCAACCGGACATAACCTAGTTGAGTCACACCAGCTAATCATAATCTAATACTTTATCAAATGGTAATAACTCCAACTTTCGACTATTAATGAGCACCTTGGGATAGCAAAACGCCAAAACCCACTGAGCTACGCAATAAAATATGAAATTCACCTATAAAGGAGTCATTCTATCTCTAAGTAAGGCATAATCCAATTCTTAAATAAATAAGGGGGTGGTCCCCGCCTTCTACTAATACTCTCATTCTCTAAACTATTCTAAACGCGACGATTTCATAGTCGATAGCTCTTCGTATAAAGTGTATTCACTAGTAACTCATAGTTTCAATACAATGATCTCTTAAAGGAAAATTGTGTATAAGGGTTAATTACTGCGTGTACGTACCTGCAAGCGTCACTGCACGACCAAAAGTTACAAAAATCACCCAACTAAGGATTTACTTTCCTCATATGAACTGGGAACCTATACAAGTTAGGAATAGAACTAATAAGTCCCCTTATCTACTTGTCATACCGACTAAGTGCTAAAGTAACCACTATTACCTATTCGATGTGAGTTTTTGATTACTCTAACACACACACACAACGCATGCAACACCAATCATTTTCATTAACTCAACAACAACATAGGTCTTTCTATCAATTTAAGAGAAAAAAGATCGTGTGAATCATTCCTTTACATCAACCAAATTTGAGTTATATCGATCCACGTTACTTTAAGATAACATATCAATTCACACTTAAATCTTACAATGTTAATGTAGTGCTAATATGACGATAATGACGAATCTTAAGTTTATCACATCGCAATATCATTTATTATATTCTCCACGGTTAGGAAGAACTATAGATAAGGCATCATAACAAGTGACTTTAATCATTTATTATATTGACACTATGTTCATAGCCTTACTAATATTATTTATTTATAACTTCGATAACCTAACAAGAGTACTTATAATCAACATTAATAATTTCTTTTACTTCAACAAGGCCAATTAAAATTACCATGCCTAAAAAAACTCCAATATTCAACACAAATAAAGTTGCACGTGTACTAAGACCCCATCGAAATAGCAGACAACCATTATTTTCATTCATACTTCAAACTCGAAGTCATAAATATGTTCAATTCATCAAACACACTCTTACACAAAAAAAGATTCAATGAAAATAATACAAAGTTTAACACTTTTCATTCATATTTCTAAAACCTAATTTATAAGTATATTCAAATCATCAATCCAATTCTCACTCATAACAAGATTCAATAACAATCATACAAAGTTCAACACTTTTCTCATAAACTTTATAAGTTTCAATTGGAACAAGGAGGAAACAATTAGGGGAAGAGGAGATGGCTCACCAAGATAAAACTAGTAAGGATAGTGAAGACGAGAATGAAGCTTCTGGAGGTGGTGGAAAAGCCCAGAACCGTCTGGAGAGAGGCCCAAACTGGCTGCTTGCTAGCGATGCTGCACACAGCTAGTCCCTGACGCGCGACTGTGGTTGCTGTCGTGGAGGAGGGAAGAGAAACCGGTGTTGTTGTGGGGCCGTGCAGCAGGCTGGCCGGTTGCTGGTGGCGGCACAGCTGCTCACTGGCGGCACAAGGGGAAAAGAGAGAAAGAAGGAGGAAAAGAAGGGAAGGGAGTGACAGCTAGTTTGAGCAATAAGGGGTTCATGCCCTTTTATCATGGTTATTATTATTATGTTTATTTATTTATTTATTTAATCTAGATTAATTTTCTTGTGAAACTCAACTAAGAGACTCACCTTTGTGTACTCACACATTTTAATAAAAATAATAATTTTGATTCGAACCTCTTTATTTTAGAGCTCGTAATTGTATTTTTAATATAATTATATGTTAACATTTAAATTTGTATATGAAAGGAATTTATTAAAACTACTTCTAAATTGATTTAATATAATTATAAAATCCCTAAAAGTTATTAAAATATTAATTAATGACGTCAGAAAATCTCGGGGTGTTACAGATAATGTTACGAGGAATAGAAGGTACACATAGAACATTAGTTAAAACAAAAGTATGTGAATAATAAGTAAAGAGGAACCATTACATATGATAAGTTATTCGGTGCCACCGTAGGGGGCATGAAGTGAGAGTGTAGCAAGATCATTTGTAACATGATGAGAGGCTCCGCTAACAAAGAGCCATAAGTTGGACAATGTGGTTGGGTATGCTGCCACGTGAGCCTGTGGACGTAACGTAGTAGTAGTAGGTACACGAGGAGATGTAAAGGATGTTGGGAAATGTTTATTTAAATAAGGACAATTGGAAAGGTTATGGCCCTTGGTATGACATATTAACACATTTCAAGAAAGGGATAAGAAGAAGGAGAAGTAGGAAGGAGTCTATTGTTTTTGCTATGGCGAGGAGGTGTTCTAGAAGTTCTGGTGGCATAGGTAGATGCATGAGCATGAACTGAGGTACCGTTATCAAGCTGTTTGAAGGGATAATTCATGGTTGAGACATTTTTCATGGAGATTATGTTGGGTATGGCCCAAATTCATATCCCACAAAACCTTCACTTTAAGAACATTCTAGAATGATTTGTTCAGCTCATAAAATTAGTAGCTAGATTATTCTAGTAATAGATATTTGCATAGAAAGTACTAGAACATTAGAAAGATTATACTAGAAAAAGATTTGTGTGGAAATTACTAGATTCATGCCACCTACTAATCTCAAGTATAAATAGGGGTTTTGACATCTTATTTCATTCAACCATCCACACAAAAATATCCTTCTTGTATTATTATTCTACTTCACAAGCTATTATCTTATATCCTTGCATCAATCTCTTTGATTATAATATATTGGAATTATTTTGAAGTGCTTAGTTTGTGTCATTTTCTTAATAGCTCTTCTTGCCCTTTACACTTTGATTATTTCTCGATTAAATTACGTTTCCGCTAGCGCTCTTACCCTAACTAGTGGTATCAGAGCCAAAGGTTTATAATGTCGAGCGTTACAAAGTTTGATATCGAGAAATTTGATAGCAAGATAAGCTTTAGTATCTGGAAAATCCAGATGCAAGTCGTTCTTGTTCAAAACGGATTAAAAAAGGCTCTTCATACGAAGCCTTCAACGATGACCGACGAGCTGTGGCAAGAGTTGGATGAAAAAGCCATGTCGGCTATCAACCTATGCTTAACTAAGGAGGTGTTACGCGAGGTGGTACACGAGACGACTACGGCTGCTTTATGGACAAAGCTCGAGTCTGTTTATATGACTAAAAGTTTAGCCCATAAACTTCGTCTCAAAGAGAGGCTTTACACTATTTGTATGGCCGAAGGTATGTCCATCCAATCTCATCTATATGAATTCAATTCTATCATCATATATCTTGAGAATTTCGATGTTAAAATTGAAGATGAGGATAAGGCTGTATTATTAATCGTAAAATTATGTTATATGGCTCTAGTGATTCTATGTCTTTTAAAGATGTAAAATCACATTTACTCTCAAAAGAAAAATTTGATCTTGAAGTGAATAATGATGATAAAGCTGAAGGACTAAATATAAGAGGGAGATCTCATGAAAGAGGAAATACACATAAAAAGAAATTTCGATCTAAATCTAGGGGACGTAAACCTATGTTACCTGTCACTATTGTAAAAAGCCAGGGCACGATATTTCTGAATGCTTTAAATTAAAAAATAAGATGGAAAAAGAGGATAAGTCTAAACAACCTCTAAACCTGCTGAAGCTAGTTTCATTGAAAAGAAGGACCTTAATGAATGGATTCTTGATTCTGGTTGTACCTATTATATGTGTCCCCATAGGGACTGGTTTACCACATATGAATTTGTTGATTGTGGTACTGTCTTAATGGGAAACGATGTTTCCTGTAAGGCTATTGGCATAGGTTCAATCAAAATTAAGACTCATGATTGCGTTGTCAGGACTTTGACTAAGGTTCGTCATATTCCTGACTTAAAAAGCAATCTGATTTCACTGGATACTCTTAAGTCTCTTGGATATAGATTTTCAGCTCAAGGTGGAGTTTTGAAGGTCACCAAAGGTGCCCTAGTTGTCATGAAGGCCACAAGAAGTGGTAGTTTATATGTCTTGCAGGGACATACAGTGACAGGTTTAACAGCCATCTCATCCTCATTTATTGATTCTGGTCATACTCATTTGTGGCATAAACGCCTCGGTCATATGAGCGAAAAAAGGAATGGACATCCTGAGCAAACGTGGACTTCTCGGCTTACCTGGTATGGGTAAGCTAGAATTCTGTGAGCTTTGTGTCTATGGGAAGCAAAAGAAAGTAAGTTTCTCTACTGCTACTCACAGAACAAAGGGTATTCTTGATTATGTCCACTCTAATTTATGGGGACCTTCTAGGATCGCCTCTTATTCTGGAAAATGCTACTTTATGTCGATTATTGATGATTTCTCTCGTAAAGTCTGGATTTATTTCTTAAGGTGTAAAAATGAGGCTTTTCCCACTTTTAAGAAGTGGAAAGCTCTCGTGGAGAACCAGACTGGGAGAAAAATCAAGAAGCTCAGGACTGATCGTGGCATGGAATTTTGTGATGGAGAATTTGAAGAATTCTATGCAAAAGCTTGCATTGCAAGACATAAGACATTACCTCACAAGCCTCAACAAAATGGTGTAGCAGAACGTATGAACCAAACTCTTCTTAAAAGAGCTCGTTATATGATCTCTAATGTTGGACTATGGAATCGTCGATATCTATGGACAGAAGCTGTATCTACAGCCGCATATATCGTAAACCGATCTCCACACTCTTCTATTGACTTCAAAATCCCAGAGGAAGTCTGGTTAGGTACAACCGCTGATTACTCCTTCCTTAACGTATATGGTTGTATTGCCTATGCTCACATTAATGATGGAAAATTAGCTCCTAGAGCTGTGAAATGCATTTTTATTGGTTACTCCTCTGAATCTAAAGGATATAGATTATGGTGTCTCGAGTCTAAGAAAGTAATTCTTACTCGAGATGTTACTTTTAATGAAAATGCTACTATCAAATCCTCTGGTCTGGAGTCTTCTATTTCATCTCCTAACGCATATAATCAAGATAGTATTAGTGAGAAGGTGGAGTTAGTGATAAGAAGTCAGTCCCCCACAGTGGAAAATGATGCTTCATCAAGCCCTTGTTCCAGCCATGATGATCAAGATCATGATAATGATTCTCCAATTACCAATGGATCAAGCCAGCCACAAATCTCTCATCAACCAACAGATTATAATCTGGTCAGGGATCATTCAAAAGGGCCAATCATAAAGTCATCAAAATATTCTGCAGATAAATATTTGCTTGCTTATGCACTCTTAGTTGGCGAAGAAACTGCTGTTGAAGCTGATCCATCATCCTATTTAGAAGCCATCTCTGGTCCTGATTCCTCTAAATGGCTAGTAGCAATGAATGAGGAGATCAATAGTCTTCACAAGAATGGCACATGGGACCTGGTGAAGCTACCTAAAGGGCGAAAAGCAATTGCTTGCAAATGGGTCTACAAGCAAAAGGAAGGCATTCCAGGAGTTGAACCCGCACGATGGAAGGCACGCCTCGTTGTCAAAGGATGCCATCAAAAACAAGGTATTGACTTTAATGAAATTTTTTCTCCTGTTGTTCGATATACTTCTATTCGAGTTCTTCTTGCAATGGTTTCTATATTTGACATGGAGTTAGAGCAACTCGATGTCAAGACTGCTTTTCTTCATGGTGACCTTGAAGAAGAGATTTATATGAAGCAACCTGAAGGATTTGTTGTTCCTGGAAAGGAAAATCTAGTTTGTCGCTTGAAGAAATCATTATATGGTCTTAAGCAAACTCCCAGGCAGTGGTACAAGCGCTTTGATTCATTTATGATCAAATAAGGCTACACACGCAGCCAGTATGATCATTGTGTCTATTTTCGGCAATATGGTGGCACTTATATTTATTTGTTGCTGTACGTAGACGATACGCTCATTGCATCTTATGACAAGTCTCTGATCAAAAACTTAAAATCTCAACTTAGCAAAGAGTTTGAGATGAAAGATCTTTGTGCAGCAAAGAAAATTCTTGGCATGGAGATACATCGAGATCACCAGGCCGATAAGTTATTCCTATCTCAGAAAAATTATATCAAAAAACTTCTGGATTGGTTTAATATGAGCAATTGTAAGCCTGTCTCTACCCCACTCGCTGCACATTTTAAGTTGTCATCTGAATCTTGTCCACAAACGGAAGAAGAAAAGGAGAAAATGAACTGCATTCCTTATGCTAGTGCAGTTGGTACGCTCATGTATGCTATGGTTTGTACTAGACTTGGCTTAGCATGCAGTGAGCATGGTAAGCAGGTATATGCACAACCCTGGTAAAGAGCATTGGCATGCTGTTAAATGGATTTTTCAGTACCTAAAAGGTACTGCAGATATGGGTTTAGTATTTGATAAGAACTTGACAGCTTCTACTAATGTTATTGGGTTTGTCGACTCTGACTATGGAGGCGATCCCGATCGTCGAAGGTCTCTCTCTAGTTATATCTTCACTCTTTGTTCCGGTGCAATTAGCTGGAAGGCTCAATTGCAACCGATAGTTGCTCTTTCTACTACTGAAGCAGAGTATGTTGCAGCAACTGAAGGTATAAAGGAGGCTACATGGTTACGAGGTCTTGTTATGGATCTTGGTATACCACTAGGTGTCACTATGGTATTCTCTGATAGTCAAAGTGCTATCTTTCTCACCAAGAATGACGCTTACCATTCTAAGACCAAGCATGTCTCAGTTAAATATCACTACATCAGAGATGTTATTGCTCAAGGTGAAATTACAGTTAAGAAGGTTCATACTTCGGAAAATCCTGCTCATATGCTCATAAAGCCGCTTCGTAAAATCAAGTTCGATCACTGTTTGGACTTAGTATGAGTTTGTTTCTACTAAAAGGTTTTTGTTAAAGGGGCTCTAACCATAAGTAACCTATTTAATTTGGTCCAAGGTGGAGATTGTTGGGTATGGCCCAAATCCATAGCCCACAAAACCTTCACTTTAAGAACATTCTAGAATGATTTGTTTAGCTCATAAAATTAGTAGCTAGATTATTCTAGTAATAGATATTTGCATAGAAAATACTACAACATTAGAAAGATTATGCTAGAAAAAGATTTGTGTGGAAATTACTAGATTCATGCCACCTACTAACCTCAAGTATAAATAGGGGTGTTGACATCTTATTTCATCCAACCATCCACACAAAAATATCCTTCTTGTATTATTATTCCACTTCACAAGTTATTATCTTATATCCTTGTATCAATCTCTTTGATTATAATATATTGGAATTATTTTTCAAGTGCTCGGTTTGTGTCTAATAGCTCTTCTTGCCCTTTACACTTTGATTATTTCTTTATTAAATTACGTTTCTGCTAGCGCTCTTACCCTAACAGATTAGAAAATGGAATTAGTGTGTCACGAGCATGTATGTCACTAATGAAGGGTTTGTACTGTGTTACATCAAGACAATTGAGTAGTATTTCAATAACATCTTCAAGGTATGTGGTTTTGTCTAAGATAACTCATCAACTTAAGTTTTAATGGACTGCATATAGCTAGTCCCATTTCGGGAGGGAGATTTAGTAGACTTACGCAACCTATACTATAATTGTTTTATATGACCACCAGAAGAGCTAACGTATGTTGAGGCTAAGAGATTACAGGCATCAAGAGAACTTTAGGCATTAGTAACAATAGGAATGATGGAGGTGGAAGAGCACTAAGTACCAACAATGGCTCTAAATAACAAACGATCATAACGATACCATTGAGTATAGGCAAGATATGGAGTTGTATCTTCATCATAAAGAATGGTTTTGGGTTGTGCTAGATGAGAATCGTCAAGGAACTTATGTAAGTCTAACCAGAGATGGAGGGCTTCGATTTGAGTTCTCCAACTAATATAATTAATAGAGGTGAGTTTGAGAAATTTGAGAATATCACAAGAGATGTTGAATTTGCTTGATCGTGAGAGATAAGGATCATTTGATTAGCAGAATTAGACATGATAAAGATGAGAACTGGAGAACTTGCAGAGATGTAGAAGCAAAAGAGGAGCAATGTTAGTAGATGGGATTAAGGGAAACACCAGGGTTGCTCTGATACTATGTTAGTAATGTAAGAAATGTGAGAATAGTTTGAATTGCTTTTCATTGAATGATTAACCAATACATTTATACAAGAGTAACAAATCCTAAAGAAAAACAATTACATAGAAAGAAGCACTAATCAAGCATACACAAGCTAAATTAAGGAGATTACGATATTATAAGATTAGCAAATATAATTTATAGTAATCTTTTTTGCATAACTGATCCTTCAATTTGATTATGGATTTAAGGATGTCAGAAATGTTTTCATAATGCTAGGATATGTCGATATCCTTAACACAACTAATGTAAAAGGCTTGAGGAATAATCATTGACTTAAAAAAGGTGAAAATTCCTGCAATATCTCCTTTAAAAATTAAAGATATGAACGATAGACATGCTCAATAATAATTAAATAATGATAGAGATTGGAAAAATTGGCCTTGAATACTCTATCACGGGGAAATGAGTCATCACCAGCTTTCAGGCATCATGTTAAGCATCTATACTTGTGATTCCAATGTGAACGCTTGTGTTTGAAAAAGACTAAACGAATACAAATTCATCAAAACCATAAAAATCAGGCCTAATCCTGAACTTTTTCGGCAAAATAGTAAATAAAATTTAGAGGTCCTTAACAAAATATACACCATATTGAAACAAAAATATATTTCTTAATTCTGTGTTTTTTTACTCGAATCCAAGGACAGTTTCACACGCTCCAATGCACTAATTTAATTGTTAATATCTCTAATTATACTTATCGAAAAAGTATAGATACCAAAAATCAATAAAATTCACATTGAGATGATTCTAACAAGATCCCAGATGACTATGTTTAAACCTATAGATTAACGATAATATGAAAATTAAGTTAAATTGTCCTTAGGTGCAACTAAAAGAAACAGAAGAAGTATTAAGGTAGTCTTTAATTATAAAAGCATTTTTACTAGTAAAATGAACTTTTTAACACATTTTCTTTCTTTGTTACTTTGGGAAAAGCTTTTAGGGCAACACTAGTTGGGGGCGCGTGCTACGAATGCACTCTCTCAAGAAATCCCATTTTTAAAAAAAAAATTAAAACGAATTAATTTAATTTCATGATTTAAGTTTTTAGTATTATAAAAATTAAGCAAATTATGAAAATAATTAAGATTATATGATTAACGTTTTATGAAAAGAAAGCAATAGCAGAAGAATTAGTACAAGAAATGATGTGTATCCATCTATTCAAAAAAAGAACGTCTAATATTAATCATGTGTATCCATCGATTTAAAAGGACACAATAGCGAAAGAATGAGTATCTGAAATGATGAGATCATCAACATATATAAACACCAGGACACTAAGATGAACCTCACCCTTATGGAAAGTGAATAATGAATAATTGGAATAAGACTGAACAAAGACATAACGATGCAACGCAGTGGCTAACTTAGAAAACCAATAACGTGGTGCTTGTCGCATACCATAAAGATAATTTTTTGAGGACATACTAATCAGGACGAGGGAGCGCAAAAATTGGGTGGAGGTTTCATATACACCTCCTCATCAAGATCACCATGAAGAAAAGCGTTGTGAACATCCATTTGGTGAACTTGGTTTGTTTTACATGAAACTTGGCATACAACACTATTTGGTATGTATTATTATGTTGAAGTGGTTAGAATTGAAAATAATAGTCATATGCTAGAAATTACGTGCTAAGTTGCAATTTTATGGGTTTTTAAGCTTTTTTTGGACTTTCGCGCATAAAGTAGCTCAAACTTGGTTTGTTTTGCACGAAACTTGGCACACAATACTATTTGGTATATATTATTGTGTTGAAGTGGTTAGAATTGAAAATAATAGTCATATGTTAAAAATTACGTGCTAAGTTGCGATTTTATGGAATTTGAAGCTTTTTTTGGACTTTCGGGCATAAAGTAGCTCAAACTTGGTTTGTTTTGCACGAAACTTGGCACACAACACTATTTGGTATATATTATTGCGTTGAAGTGTTTAGAATTGAAAGTAATAGTCGTATGCTAGAAGTTACGTGCTAAGTTGCGATTTTATGGGTTTTTAAGCTTTTTTGGCACTAACATCTATTTTCTCTTTGTGCTTTCGACAAGCTGATAATACCGTTGATTGCAGCTACTATACTCTAAAATACATGGACGATATCTTACAATCCATGAAGAAGGTTGGAGTCGAAAACATTGACACCATAAGTATTTGTTACGTTCTTAAATTATAATATTGTATATTTACTATTGGTAAAATCTAATAATGTTTATGTATAATTTAATTTAATATTATATTATAGGTTTTATACGACATTCCAAGGAAAACACGCCCTTTGAGAGATGGAGAAATGCGCCAATTGAAAGATAAGATTGTCGCGTATCTTGCTAATTATTGTTCTTGGTAAATAATGTAATTAGTTTAGATTTAGGTCTTTAATTTGTATATGTACATATTATTATATATACGATCGAGAGTTTACAAAGAGATTATTGGTAATAATTGGTGATTATCATTGGATTATTAAATTAATCATTGTTTACATTGTACATTATTGGATTATTTATTGGTGCAAAAAAAGATATATATATATA
>NC_080057.1:15984708-16009708 GCF_026212465.1 Amaranthus tricolor
TTCTAAGGTTACTAGTATTGGGTCCTTGAGATTGAGGACTGCTTATGAGCGGAGGTTGACTTTGACTAGGGTGCGGCATGTTCCTACTTTAGGAAAGAATCTAGTTTCATTAGGTACCTTGGATGATTTGGGGTACAATGGTGTTTTTCGGATGGGAAGTTGTGTATTTATAGAGAATCTGAGTTGGTACTTAAGGGTATCAAGATAAACATCCTCTCTGTCTTTGAGGGTTTTACGCTGTCTAGTTTTGCGGTTTGCGTATCATTGCCTCACCGTGAGATGACTAAGATTTAGCGCATGAGGCTTGGTCATATGGGGGAGAAGGGGATGCAACTATTGATTAAGAAGGGTCTTCTATTCGGGGTCAAGGTTTCCAACCTTGAATTTTATGAGCATTGTATGTTTGGGAAGAAATAAGGTCAAACTTCAACAGGGGTGCTCACATTACTGATGTTGTGCTCAATTACATCCATTCAGATTGCTGTCGTCCATCTGGAGTTGAAGGTATGGGAGGCTACTGCTATTTTTTGTCATTTGTTGATGACAAGTCCCGTTACACATGGCTCAGGTTACTTAAGTTAAAGGATGAGGTCTTTAAAGCTTTCAAGAAATGGAAAGCTTTAATGGAAAATTGACAGGATAAGAAGATGAAGAAGCTACGAACAGACATAGGCTAGAGTTTTGCAAAGAGGAGTTTGATCGATTCTTTGCAGATGAGGGTATTGGTCGGCATCATACCGTCAGGATGACACCACAACAGAACGGTGTTGCAGAGCGGGTTAATCAGCTCGATGCATGCTCTCTAATGCAGGGTTTGGGAGGAGGTACTGGAGTGAAGCTGTGCTGACACTTGACACCTTGTTATGTCATTAATAGGGATCCTCATTCGGGAATTGACTTCAAGATTTCTTTTGAGTCTGGAGTAGTAAAGTTTCCTAACTTTTAAAATTTGAAGATTTTTGGTTGTGTTTCTTATTATCATGTTAGTAAGGGTAAGCTGGATCAACGGGCCATGAGAGGGTGCTTTGTTGGGTATGGGGATGGTGTAAAGGGGTTTAGAGTCTATTCACCTTCGGAGGGTTAGGTCTTTCTTAGTAGGGATGTTACTTTCGATGAGAGCACAATGTATTCCATGAAGAGTACGGAGAAAGCGCGTAAGTGGATATTCAAGAAGAAAGAATGGTCAAACTGAGAAAGCGCGTTCCTTATGCCTAGAGATCCTTATGCCAATGCTATTGGCTGCTTGATGAATGCTATGGTCTGTACTATGCTAGATATTGCACACACTGTTAATGTTGTGAGCAAGTTAATGGCTCGACCTGGGAAGGAACACTGGCAGGGAGTGAAAGGATTTTTCGCTATTTGAGAGGGACGACTGGTATTGGTTTTGGGTGTGGGAACGGTAAGGAACACTTGGGAACTAGGTATAGTGATTCTTATTATGCAGCGGATGTGGATACCTGGAGATCTGTGAATGAATATGTGTTCACTTTGGTTGGCTTTGTGGTCAGTTGGAAGTCTACATTGCAGTCTTCGGTTACGTTGTCTACTACGGAAGCTGAGTACATGACTTTTAACTTCTGCAGCGAAGGAGTCCATTTGGGTCAATGGCCTTTTAGGTGAAGTGGGTATTGCATAGGATTTTGCTATGGTGTATTGTGATAATTTAGGTGCCATTTGCTTAGCTAGAGATCAAGTGAACCATGATCAGACCAAGCACATCGATGTCAGGTATCATTTCTTATACACCAATAAGAGGGTTAGATTGAAGAATATTAGGACTACTGACAACCAGCTGATTTCTTCACTAAATCTGTTCCATTTAGTAAGTCTAAAAATTTTTTAGACTTGCTTAATATTGATTAGTAAGTGATGTAGTAGGGCCTTAGGTGCGGTCTTGGGGAGCTCCTATTGTAGGCATGTTGGCATTAAGGTGGAGCTTGTCTGGGGCTTGTAATGCAAGTGGAGCATTATGAGTTGTTATACTTAGAGACGAGTATATGATGAGTCTTGATTGGATACTTATCACGATGGGTCTTGGTTGGAGACTTATCGGGATCTATGGCTTATGCATGAGCTTTGCATCGGGTTTGGCTTGAGATATTTCACTATGTGTTGATGAGATCGTTTGCTGACTATGAGTTCTTGTCAAGGTGGAGATTGTTGATTATGGTGAATGGTGACTCAAACTAGAGTCATATCATGGTTTTGATGAATCAGAAAGGGCTATGAACGTTGAGGGAGACAGTGAGCCAACGTCGAGCGAGTCGGCTGTGGTGAAGACAATGGTGCAGCCGAGTCACCGTGGGCTGCTGGTTTTGTTGCAATTTTTCAGAACTAGGCATCCATGAGGTTTGGAGGACAGTCGACTCGACTGTGAGTGCTGTTCTTCGAAGGTTTTTCCAGAGACAGAATCCGAATCGGCAGCTTGTTGGTGTCTTATGGAAGCTGACTCGGCTTTCCATGCGAGTCTTGTCGGAAATCAATTTTCTTTTTGTTATAGCGTTTATTTGCTCATTTTGGCCGGTTCTCTTGCTATGACTTGGAGCCCAAGTCACTTTTATTTGGGGACTACTATAAATACTCCTCTCTATTTAGGCTAGGGTTATCATAGAAAATACAAGAGAAAAAAGTGAGCTATTACACAAAAATTTGATTTATCTTTGTGCGGTTTATAGTGAAAGTATTTGTTTTTGGTGCCGGTGGATGCAGCTATCATATTGATAGTGAACCACGTTAATTCTTGGTGTGTTTTTCTTATTGTTTGCATTGAATTTTGTTATTGTTTTGGATCTTTGCTTTCGTCGTCGCACAACAGATGATGTTGGGTATGAGATAATTTTTTTTGTTTATTTTTTGATTTACTAAAGTAAAGATTTGTGATTTTGCAGGAAAAGATTATGAAAGTTCCATATGGACAAAATAAAGAGTTTTTCAGATACTCCTTATTTCTGGTCTTTTGCAATCGTCTTGCAACATCAGCTGTGTCTGCTGCTTCCTTACTGGTAAAATGATAAGAATTTCATTTGGAAATATGTTGTTATTAATGGACTGGGTGTCCACAATTTAATAATGTTGAGTTTGTATATGTTTTTTAGGCAAGTAGGAAAGCATTGGATCCCGTTGCTCCTGTTTATAAGTATGGATTAGTTTCAGTAACAAATATTCTAACCACAACATGTCAGTATGAGGTAATTTTGAGTGAAATTGATGAAAGTTGTGGTTAGTTGTTTATCAGTGGGATGAGAATTGAATCAATTTTCTTGTTTCTCTCAGGCTCTTAAATATGTCAGTTTTCCCGTCCAAACTCTTGCAAAGTGTGCCAAAATGATACCAGTCATGGTAATTTTTTTTCTGTTCTTTAAGTTTGGGTGCCGTTGTATCTTTTTGCATCTAAGTGGTCTGCTCTTTTCTTTGTTTTTGTTGCTGATCATATAAGTTTTATCCTTTTCTTTTCGCATAAAGCTGAATGGAGTAATAAAAGTTTGCTATTTGCCTGTTGTAAGAGTAGTCAGCATTACACTAGCAATTTTTTTTGCATAGCTAATTTTTGTTGGATGCTTGATCTATCACACTTTCTTGACTTGCAGGTTTGGGGTACATTTATTATGCAGAAAAGATACAAGGGACTTGATTATACGTGGGCTGTTCTAGTAACTATTGGGTGTTCGATATCTATTTTATACCCGGTTAGTATTATGATGTTTTTTCAGTTTTGTGTGCTTGTAATTTTTTTCAAAGATCTGACAATGGTTGTGAATGATATTTGCAATAACCAGGGATCGATTGGAAATAACTTCTTTGGTATTACTAGGATAAGGTTTTATATATCCAAGTCAAATCCCTTAAACTCCTCTTAGATGATAGCTAAGACATTAGGGTAATGGTATATTGTTGTATCTGGAGATAGTGCTTTGCTTCTTACTTTAGCATGAGAATTGTTTTGCTTTCCTTTTTCATTTTTTATTGAGTTTGGAAAGTGGAACATCTGGTCATACTATCTTAGAGTGTTCATGGACTAAAACTTTATTTCTCGTCTACACACTTGATGCATGCCATTCTATTCATTCTGTAGACAATGTCCCCCTGTCTTATCATTCACATATTTTGGTCCTCATGATTGAATAATGTCCACCTGTCTCTCACCTCCTTGCTAATTACTCTTGTTTTTTCCTTTTCGATTCAGGCCGGAGATGATATTGATCCTTACAAGAGAGGGGAAGAGAGTACAATTTGGGGCGTGTCTCTCATGGTTGGTTATCTTGGGTACTTTATCCTGCACTCCAACTCTTGGTTTATTTATTTATCTTGTATATCTTTATCTTACCGTGTTGATTGAAGCATACCGTTGGAAATGCTTTATTATTAGCCAATTTTGCATTGCAGCATCAGGTATTTGATTCCTCATGAATATAGATGTTCCTCATGAAAATAGATGTTATATAGAAGTCTCAATTCTATTTCAAGTTTTTTGTCAACAAATTCTCTCTTGGCCGTTGATTGGTGGCTACACATGCTATAATGACTTGATGCGACAATAACTGTATTGTTGGTGAAGGAAGGCTGATATCATCTCAGGGGTTTTCTACCAAAATTGTTACCCATTACCCTATAAGTCAGTGAAATCCAAACATGCCACTATGTTAGTGAAATCCTTTACCTCTCATTTGTTGATGTTTACGATTGTACCCATGTTTTTGTTTAGGAATAAAAAAATTAAAATTGATTAAAAGGAGCATTTTAAGGGGATTATAGGAAATATATCCGACACCGGAGACTCGACATTTACTAATTGATCGTCAAGGCACTTAAGATGGAGGCAGTATGCATTGACATCGGCGAAACCGGCTAAGTCTACATTTGAAAATTGCCCTTCAAATGGATGGCTCGAGTAGCTTTATTATCCTGGAATAATTCCTGAAGTTTATTCCATGCTTTGAGAGCATTATCACTTGGAGAAATAATGGTGAGCATGAGATCGCGTGAATTTGTCCTTTAGAGCCAAGTGAGGACATGAGCATCTACATAGTCCCACTCGTCTTGGTCAAAAGTAGGCTGCTTGTTAGAGTCGATTTTTCTGGTGGAACAATGTGGTTGAGAACCTTATTGGCTATAAGCATGGCAGTGAGTCATGAACAAGTGAGCCCGTGCTGAATAAAGATCCTTCTCCATCTCCAACTAAATCGGAACATGGTTCTTGATGTATGTCACATATAAGGAGGGATGCAAGGTGGACTTCGAGGATGCCATGGTCGAACAGGAATAAAAAAAACATAGAATAAGAGAAGAAGAAAGAAGAGGCAGAAAAAAAAAACCCTAGCCTAGCTTGATACCAAATAGGAAATATGATCCTTGATGACTTTTATTAATAATTAATTCTTAATGATATAGGAAATATACCTCCGAGTCCTAAATAATTCTTCTCTGCACACCAGATGGATTCCTAAATTTTTTTGAAGATTTATGATAAAATATGCTGAATTCTATAAAAATTAGGTTAAATTTTGCATTTCGCCATCCTCAAAGTTAATGAAAAAAAATCCTTTAGCCCCTAGGACAAGGACAAAACTTTCTGTCTCCACCCCTTCATCGCTCTACGCAAGAAATCCAGAATTCTTCCGTTGGTTTTTATTTGCTGCATTACTAAACTTCAAATACCACCAGACACTTCAAGTAATTGAAAAACCTTTGTTGCTCCATATACTATTCTGTAATAGAAGTATGTTGACCTGCCTTGGGTTTGGGCTTTGTTTTTGCTTGAGTGGGAGATGTTGCTGCAACCCTGCAATGACTACTGCATTTGTGGTGGGCATATCTTTCTATTGAATCCAAAATTTGAAAAGACTTGTGTTTGAGACTTTATGTTCTTGCGCTTCATCTGAGGATGAACACATTACAGCATTGTATCATATGTTTCTGTGGACATTTTTGACATTTTGCACTTACAACCTTTTGGCTACATTCCTTTTTTATACTATTTGTTTAAAAGTTTTACTACTTTTTTTATGGTATATCTTTTGACATGTTCCTGATGTCATTACTAGTATAATTCAATCATCATGACCTATATTTCTTGTCTATTGTGTAGATTTGATGGCTTCACAAGCACGTTCCAAGATAAATTATTTAAAGGCTACAATATGGAAATACATAATCAAATTTTTTATACAACATTGTGCTCCTGTGTTCTTAGTTTTACTGGTTAGTATTCTTGTTTATTTTTTCTACTACTCATTTGTTGGTGTCTCAGCTTTAGATTTTTATATCATTATCCATGGGTGCTGTAGTATTGATTGTCTTTGTTACATTGATTGTCTTCTGATAAATTGGGCCTTTTGCTTGGCAGGGCTTGTATTACAAGGGCATCTTCTAGCAGCTGTAGATTTTATTTACAGACATCACGATTGTCTCTACAATATTGTATTACTTTCTACTGTAAGATCCCTATCTTTTCCTGCAATCTGTAAGATAACAGTTCACAAGGCCAAACTTGGGACCTTCATATAGCTAATGGCATGCAATTCCATGCAACAGAAACATATGATTGATAGAATGGCTGAAAAAACTAATGAGAGTTTGTGCAAGTAGCTACGGCTAGTCAATTCTTCATTTCATATACAATTCGGACCTTTGGTGCTCTCATTTTTGCGACCATTATGACCACAAGACAGGTGAAATTGCTGGACGCTTTGCGTGTTTTCTCTCAAAAGGTTGCTATTGATAGAACGAATATATTTCTAAAACACGTGTTCCGTTTCAATTGCAGCTTATCAGCATCCTACTCTCATGCTTGTGGTTTGCTCATCCCTTAAGTCCATTGCAGTGGCTTGGAGCAGTAAGAACTTTTATCCATTTGTCCTTTGTTTAAAACTTTCTTGATATTATTTAGTGACACATTGTTTTCTACCAGGTTATAGTGTTTGGCTCACTTTATGCGAAAAGCTTCTTGAAGGGCAGCACCCAGAAGCCCTCACCTCCAGAAGACGATGAACGTAAAGAGTTGATTCCTGTAAAGGGGACCAATAGTTAGGCTTGTTCTTAGTCATTGAGTCTCGAGGTTTCTCACCGGCGCATTCAAGCTCGTGTTGAGGTTGCTAAGTGATCTTATTATCAAAATGCTAAGCCGTCAACAGGGGATTTTTTGATGAACGCGGATGCATAGTTGGTTAGTATTAGTATGTAAGAAACACATGAGCGATTATATATGCTCTTTCTCTTTCTCATATTTTCAATCAATGGAAGAAGCAAAATTATGATCAGGAAAAACCGGCATGTATTGCAGACGTGCAGTAATGAAAACAAGATTGTTCGAATAACTTTTGAAAATCGAGCTCATTTCATTGATACTATTTGTGTGTTCATTTATAGTAGCTCAACACATCTTGATTATACATTTCACCAGCGAGTGTGACTTGCAGGTATATATTGTAACCTTTAGGATTGTTAACTATGTCAAAAATAGTTGGTACAATTAACTTAATCGAGTTGATTTGGTTTTTATTTTTGCAAGAATTTTTTTTAAGGATAGTTAACGAAATTCGTCTAGTTTGCAGTGTGGGCATCAACTTTAAAATAGTTATGATAGTCATTAGCGTAAAACATTTTTTTCTTATGTAAAAACCAAATCAAATAAAACATTTTGGGCGTTTTATTGATTACATGCATTCCTCCTGCCCTCTCCCCCGAGGGGTTATGAATATGATTTGTCCGCTATCTCTTCCTCGAACCCTGACTTAACCCTGACTTTGGGCAGAATATTGGGTTTATAACCATGACTATGCCAATTGACAAAAGACATTGATGAATCTAAAAGTTCAATTATCCAGATAATTCAACTTTCAAGTACAGATAGTTATTCACATCTTCATAACCTTCGCAAAACTGCTTATTCTCAAGCCTGATAACCTAACTTGGAGGTGGGAAGAAAATTTCGGCATTGGTCCTCTTGGAGCGGAATTGCTGCTCAACTTCTTTAGGCACATTGAAGGCTGCTTCCAACACTTCGGGCGATAACGCCTTCCACACTGAAGTCCTTCCAGCCAAGTGTGTGAATACAGGACTGCAAAACCACCAAAACAATTCAAGTTAGGAAAAACAATGCAAGTGATTGTAACCTACTATCAGTATAAGAAGAATAATTTGCAAATTACAGCTTCAATGTTTATATTTTGCGAATTACAGTCACTAAAATATTATAGTTTACAAGTTCAGGCCAAAAACATAGAATTCTGACCACTTAACCTAAAGTTAAGACCACCAAAATGATCCGAATTTTGCGTTTCGGCCTGAACCTGAAAACTTTGATACTGAGTCTGTAATCCACAAAAGTGCTAACTTTAAGGCCGTAATTCGTAAATTATTCCTATAAGAATCAACAGTGAAACTTACTCAGGAGTAGTAACAATCGAAAACCATTCCAAGCCATTATTATCAGCAATCTTAGAAACAACAAAGAACCTCGGCACAATGAATAAGTTTCCAGTACTTACACTAGTCTCAAGCACCCTCTTACCATCAACTCCAACGATTTGAACTCGCCCACTCCCTCGTAATATGTATGTCACCTGTAAGGCGGAATCACACGAAAACCCAGGAGAGCACATCGACTTTCCATAGATCTTAACAAGGTCTGCGCCGAATCCACAATCAGCAACCAAAGGCAAGTTCTTGGTGTTCAGTACGACCACTTTTCCACCACCCTTAATGTCGACATTCAAAGGCGCTTCTTCACAGTTCAATGCAAATCATTACGATCCTTATTCTTGGGTTCGGGCAATTTGTGGGTCTCGTTAAGCTTGACAATTCCACTCGAGGATTGGTTACCAACAAGGGTCTTAACTATGTCTTCAGGTAAGTCCCAAGCACGACCCACAAACTCGGTTGTGAATCCGGTAAAGATTCCATTAGAGCCGGTGAGGAAGAAATCAGTGAATTCACCGCGTTTGTGAGCCTTGACAGTGTCACCCAAGAATAGGATGGTTAGCTCAGTATCATGTTTGTTAAACCACCAGGTGACAACACCAAATGGAAGAGCAATAGCATCTCCTTTCTTGATGGCAAGCACCTTCTCTTCTTTTTCAGGGAGGACAAGTCCAGCTACTCCTTCACCTAAAGTGTCAAAATCATAATTGAAAACAAAATCAACTTAAGTGGAGTAATAATACACAATAATTTTACATGTATAATTTTTTTGCAATTTTAAGCCTAAAAATAAGTCATTAAAATAAAACCATAGTAATGTAAAATGTAAACTAAAATTAAACCCCTTAGTATATAATTTAAATTTAGGACACCGTGCAATCTTGGCCATCCACAATGGCAGATCTAGAACAAAATCAAATGATGTTGATAATATTTTAAAAAGCATGTGCTTGATGACGTTTGAACTTAGGTTAATGCTGTCATATAGCAAAACTCCTGCAAACTTAACTAGCACATATATTAGTATTTTCAGATATATAATTTTGAATGTTGTCGGTTAACATCAATAACTGGCCCTGGCCATCCATAAAACACCCTTCACAATCACATTATTATACATCTCTAATGTTTTTTGCAAGAAAAAGACATCCAACAAAGTCATTATGAACAAAGACATTGAAGAATTCTATCCGTCAAAATCATTATGAAGACTACACATTTCTTATTAATATTCATCAATAATCAACACTTTTTCAAGTTTAACAAATCAAACAATCAAAATATTGCTAGTATTCATTGACAGAAATTCAGTTAAATTTTACAGCAATTACAACTTTAGATCATTCCCCAAAGAAATTTTAATAATACCTAAATGATCCTAATGAACAAAATTAAGGTTCTTGTGTGGAATCCATAAAAGCAATTAACATTACTAAGAAAAAAAATATATTTTTTATTCAGATCCACTTTCTGTTCACTATTTATTTTATTCCTTTACATTATTTAGCACAAGAACACCCTAATTCAATACACATGATCTGACAACCAAAGAAAAGGCACTGACTTTTGATGATAGATGCAAATCGACTTGAACAATGCACAATATAAAAAATTCCCAACAAAATAATTAACATGCATAATACCCATAAACCCAATTCCAAATTACATCACAATCAACAATTAAAACCAATAATCAAAATTAAAAAAAATTGAAAAATATTCAAATTTAATAATTAGGGTAAAAAAAACATGATACCTTGAAGAACATAAGCAACTTTAGCAGAATCGGAGTAACTAGGAAGAGCTAAGCCATACTTCTCAAGGGAAAGCTTAGCAGCACCAATGTTACCTTCTTTTAGCATGGGAAGTTCAGAAGGACTCCATGCATAGTAGGACCCACCTTCACCTCCATAGACCTTTCTTGATACTTTTGGTGACAAATCAATCTCCATCTCTTTTGTGGGTAGAAAAACTAAAGATTCTTTTTTGTAACTTTGATTTTATTTTTTTTTCACAAATTTTTTGGTGATGAAAGTTTTATGAGTGAATGCCTGAATGGGGGATACGTTAGAGGTGTATTTATTTATTTATAGTATACGCGGGGTGAGTTTATGTTTAATTCTTAGGTTGCTTATAAATAATTTAAGAAGTATAATCAAATTATGAAATCAAGTAGTCAACTAGTCATGAAGGTTATTAGGGCTGTAAAAACGGGTTAAAAGGTCGGAAACAGGTCGGTCAAAAACAGGTTCGGTAAAAAACGGTCGGTCAAAAGCAGGTCGTATAAGTCTTTCGGTACCGGTCGGTATCGGTCGGTTTATTCGGTATCCGGTCGAATCCGGTTTTTTTCCTTGGCGGGTGTCGGTCGGTATGGGTTCGGTATTTATCGGTCCGGTCATTACCGGAAACATGTCACATTCGGTCGGTCAAAAACGGTTTTTTGCAGGTCGTAATCGGTATACAGATCATAACCGGGCGGTCAAAATCGGTAATCGGTCGGTCACAATCGGTATGCGGGTCAGAATCGGTCGGTCACAATCGGTCGGTTTTGGTCGGTATCGGTTCAGTTCAATTTAGTTGAACCGGGATTCAGTTCAGTTTTGGTTGGTATCGGTTCGGTTCAATTCAGTTAAACCGATATTCCGGTTAATTTGGTTGATATCGGTTCAGTTCAATTCATTTAAACCATGATTTAATTCAGTTCAATTATGTTCCAATTATTCTGTTCCAATTTGGTAAAAAATCGCATCGTGTTGCCTCATAATGTCATTGATCATGCGTTTATCCATGATGGGAATGATATATAGAAGGTGGAACCTCACATCAAGTTTTATAGATGTCGTTAGGTTATGAGTTTTATGACATCAAATTCAACTAATCAACTCCGTCTAAGTTAATTAATAGATCATAACATGTTAATTGATCGACTTCATCTAATATCAATTAGACAATTACAATTTACAACAATAATATGTTATTAATGTCACAATGTAAGTTTGTTAGATTGTCTTAATAATATATCTTCATCACTGATTGAATTGACCTTCGTTTGTCCATGGGGTGTGTTATTTTCAACTAATGTGATCGGTCATAATGATATGACTTGTTCTCATACATCTAAACCGTTTAAGTTTATACGAGATCTTATTTTACTGCGTGGATGAAGTCAACAATGTATTATAAAGTCGATCCAAGTT
The DNA here is from genome assembly GCF_026212465.1 of Amaranthus tricolor. NCBI lineage: Eukaryota > Viridiplantae > Streptophyta > Magnoliopsida > Caryophyllales > Amaranthaceae > Amaranthus > Amaranthus tricolor. The sequence goes on from NC_080057.1 coordinate 15,996,327, forward strand.
ATTCGATTTGTTTTTCATTATAGTTCGTTCTATTTAAGTTAAATAATCGATCATCTACGCTGATAAGTTTGATTTTAAACGAACTCTATTTAAGTTAATTAATATATTTGATCATAGGTCTGGTTATTTCAACTTGATAAATTGATTATAATTGATATATATTTGATCATATCAGGTTAATTATTTTCAATTTGATAAATCATGTTGTTATCAATGTTGAGAATGATAGAAGGTGAAACCTCACATCAAGTTTTTATAAATGTGGTTAAGTTATGAGTTTAATATATATATTCAACTAATCAACTTCGTCTAAGCTAAGTTAATTAAGAAGTTTATTTAGAAACCATTAAATCAATGAATTACTCATATTTTAAAAAAAAATTTAGTTGTAAAAAAAAAAAAAAACACATAAGATTATCCCATTGGTGCACAACCTCAATACATGGATTGTCAACTTGGCAAAAGGCATGATAAATCATAACCCTTCATTTTGAAATTAATTAATCTAAACCATTGATTAAACATACTCTAATATATTTAAAAAAAAAAAAAACTAATATGAACCGTTAGATCAAGGGATCTAATCTAAACCGTTGATAAGCCCAAACCCTAACAAACCCTAAACTTCGATTCCATTAAAAACAAACCCAAAAACAAAACCCAAAAACAAAGAAAGCAAGCAGCCAAGCCTCACGCGAAATAGCGAACTCGCGAACTGCTCCTCGCCTCCTCCCAGCTTGCCTCGCCGGCTCGCCGCCCTGCTTTCAACCCACGTCGACGTCGTACCCCCAGTTCTAGATTTGTTGTTTGTTCTTGTTCTTCATTCTTCATTTGATTTTATTTGCGTTCTTGTGAATTTTTTTGACTTTCATTTAGTTCTTCGTTCTTCATTCTTGTCTTGTTTTTGTGCTTTCTTTCTGGCTTTCATTCTTCGTTTTTGTTTTAATTTAGTTCTTCATTCTTCATTCTTGTTCTTGTTACTTTTTATTAGCGTTTTTGTGCTTTTTTTTTTTAGTATCATTCGGTTTTATTTTGGTTACTTTTTATTTTGATTTTTGATTTCTTATTCTTGTTTTCATACTTGGTTTCATGTTCTTGTTTTTGTTATTGATTTCAGTTTTTGATTTTGATGGAGATTTCATTTTATTCAGATTTTGTTGTTAGGGTTTTGTTTCTTCGGACGGAGCTGCAGTTTTCCACTCATTTCACTGTAAGATTCAAATTTTATAATTGTTTTCATTCAAGTATTGATTTTCTATCCTGTTTTTTTTTCCTACAATTTTGTGTCATTTTCGGATAATTTCATTGTTAAATGCTGCATTTTCGGATAATTTTCTATCCTGAGTTGATTAATTTTGTGTTGATTATATGGTTATAATTGGAATTGAAATTTTATTTTTTTAATTAATTGTTTGCAAGTTTTGATCTTGATTGAGTTTTATTATTATTTTTGTTGTTTTGAATTTCATTCATTAAGCTGTTGGACATGTCATAGGTGGTTATAGCGTGCTTTACGTGGAAATTGTGATTGGGTTTATCATCATTTTGGGATTTAAGTGTGTCATCTGTATAATTGTTGTAATTAGTTTGTTTGCTTTGGAGATATCTGTATAATTGTATAATTGTTGGGATTTAAGCGTGCTTTGCTTTGGAGACATGTCATAGGTGGGTTGTTTTCTATTTTTTTGTTCGTATGATGAATGTTTGGGTTAATTTGCTAAATCAGTTGCTAGATTCATGTTCATGTTGGCAAATAAAATCAGGTATTTTGTATGATGAATGTTCATGTTCAAATGTACTGTTTATCTTCTTGATGTTTTTAAAGTCGTTTTTTGCGCTCTAATTTTTTTTTTTTAAGGTATGGCTGACCCTGCTGTGGCTGTCCCCGAACAAAGAAGAGTTGTTAAACATAAAAAAATTACGTCACCGGTTTGGGATCAGTACCATGTATCGTACCCCAATGACGTACGGACGGTAAAGTGTAAATACTGCGATTATGAGGCGGCAGCACCAGGTAGTGCAGGTACAACTAATTATAAACGTCATACTGAGGGCTGTAAAGGTTATAAAGAGTTCATAAAAAATAACCCAAACGCTAATATTGTGTATGATCATGATACTTACGTGCTTAAGTTTGCTGATTCGATATTATATCATGGATATTGTTTGAGTATGGTAGAGCATATTAAAACTAGAGAATTGCATCGTTGGTTAAATCCTAATGTCAAAGATGTGTCTAGATATACGATAACTAAATGCGTAATGGGTGAACATGAAAAGTACAAAAAACTAGTATTTGACAATATGCAATCTTGTAAGAGTCGTATATGCTTAACTTGTGATGGATGGACAGCATGTACTTCGCGTTCATATTTTGCCCTTATTGCCCATTTCATCGATGATGATTATAAATTGCATTCCCTTTTGTTAAATTTTCGCCGTTTTCCCCCACCCCACGATGGTGAATCTATATTCATGTTTGTGAAAGGTTTGTTGAATGACTGGAATATAGGTAGAAAAGTTTTTTCAATCACACTTGATAATGCTTCCTCTAATAATAGGATGGTTGAAAAACTAAAACGTGATTTGCACTCCTCTTCTCCTCTCCCTTTAGATGGCAAGTATTTTCATATAAGGTGTTGTGCTCATATTTTGAACCTTATTGTTAAAAAGGGTTTGAAACTTGTTGATAATTCCGTGACTAAGTTACGTGCGGTTGTTATATATGTTGATTCTTCTGATTTTCGACTTACAAATTTTGAGAAAGCTAAAATTGATAAAGGTTTGCAATCAAAGGGTAAATTAGTTTTGGATGTTTCCACTAGATGGAACTCTACTTATGACATGATTCATAGGGCTCTTGAGGTAAAGGATGCTATTGATTTATATCTTGTTCGTGAAAGGGATATTGATGTTGATATTATTTCTGAGAATGAGTGGGATACACTTCAAGATATTTGTGATTTTCTTGAGCCATTCTATGAGATTACCAAGCTTTTTTCTGGTTCAAAATATCCCACTGCAAATTTGTACCTTTCTTGCATAATATGTATTGAAAAGATTTTGACTGATTCCCACCAAGATCCTAGTGATGCTGTGAGAAAGATGGCTGCTCCTATGTGGAAAATGTTTGATAAATATTGGTCCGATCATTCTATGGTTCTGTCTTTTGCCTTTTTACTTGATCCACGTTTTAAGATGACTTTCCTTAGTGATTATTATTCTATGCTGTATGTACCTACTGCGGTTGAACAAAAGGTAAATGATGTGCTTGCTGCGTTTGTTGCTTTATATGAATGTTATATGAATACCACTCAATCTGCTCCTGTTGCACCCTCTCCGTCAAACCTTGGTCCTCCTCGTCCGTTCCAAATGCGCAAGTTACGTCATGATTTTCCTCGTATTTCTGCATCTAGGACGGCGAGAGGTGATGTGGACTCTTATTTGGCCATGTCTCTTGTTGTTGATTATGATGGTTTTGATGTTCTTGAATATTGGAAGGGACAGTCTACCTCTTATCCAACACTCGCACTAATGGCTAGAGATATTCTGGCCATTCCAATTACTTCTGTTGCATCTGAATCTGCTTTTAGTGTTGGTGGTCGGATCCTTAACAAATTGAGATCTTCTTTGTTACCAAAAAATGTTGAAATTTTGGTGACAACGCGAAATTGGCTATTTGGGTTTGAACCCGAGGAAAATGCGAAGGAGATATTAAGTGTTATTGAGGAAAATAACACTGATCATGATGATAATGCTTCAGGTAAGTGTAGTGCTCTATGAAGATTTTTTTCTTGTAATTGGATTTTTTACCAAATTATCATATCTGAGCGCCCAATTTATATTTTATAATTAATTTATATTTTTTTTATTTTATTTATTATAACTTTCTGTCGTTTTTCCATCTCATGCTCTTAATCATAATACTCAGTATCTGAAAGTTGTTACTTTTATATGATCTTAAGGTACACTAAGTTTGGTGGAGCAGTTCCTTACATATTATTGAAAGGCGGTGTCGCATTGAGGACTAGGAGCAGGAGATCTAAGGTGGTGATGGAAGAGGAGGAAGAAGATAAAAGTGATGAAATGAGTTATACTTCTGAGAAAATTAAAGAAAAGTGATGAAATGAGTTATACTTTTGCAATTTCTTATGCATAACTAAAATTTGGAAAAGACTTTTTGTGTAGTTAGGATTATTGATGTTTATATTATTGGTAGGGAAAAAAATGTAATGGATCTATTTTAAATTTCGTCTAAACTATTAAATGAAATGAAAGTGGTTTATCAATTTCATAGGTTAATATTTTGTATTGGTTTATATTGTTATATGTTGATTTTAATACAGTATTAATTAGTCAGCAAATTAACCTGAACTTGGTACTTATATTGGTTGCAAAGTATGAACTATGTTTATGCAATTTTGCAATTTCTGAGTTTTGTAAAATTTATACTTAATTTTTTAGAAAAGAAAAAGGCTTTACTAAATTACTGAGTTAATATATATTAACTTATAATTTATATATTTATTTTATAAAAATTTATATTTAATTTAATTTTTATCATATAGAAATAATATAATTAAGTTTAATTTAATTATTTTATATAAAATTTTATTATATTTTGACAACTTAGAAGAATTATGTAGATAAGTTCGGTCCAAAACAGGTTCGGTACAAAACAGGTTCGGTACAAAACAGGTTCCAGGTTCGGTATAATACAGGTTCGGTACAATATAGATTCGGTCAAAAACGGTCGGTTAAAAACGAGTATTAAGCGGGTCGAAAACAGGTTTCGGTTTGAAAACAGGTTCGGTATCGGTCGGTCACGGTATGATAAAAACAGGTCGAAAACGGTTTTCGGTTTAAAACAGGTTCGGTACCGGTCGGTTTCGGTATGTGTAAAACAGGTCGGAAACGGTTTCGGTCACCATTCGGGTTCGTTAGCGGTCGGTATCTGGTCACTTGTATTCCGTCAAAAACGGGTTCGGTATCGGTCGGTAACAAGTCGGTAAAACAGGTTTCTGACCACATTTACAGCCCTAAAGGTTATCACGATTTTATATATATCTTAATTAAATAGATATTATAATATAATATAATGACTCTAGTTTATTTACCCGATATTAGGTTTTATTCAATCTAGTTAAAAATAATCTTGTTTTTATTCCGTTTCTTTTTTTTTTTGTCTTTTTAATTTTTTTTTTATTTTAAAAGAGAGAAATTTAAATTAGATTTTTAAAGTATATGAAAGAAGTGTAACTTGAGTCTTGTATAAATTAGTCATATGTTAGATGACAATTTAAGTATAGAAGAATTTGGTCTTAAAGGTTAAGTTAACAAACTATGATTAATAGACCTTAAGCATGCATTATTATGAGTGGTATTGGACACTTCAATTCATGAAGTAGTACACACTCTCATTGTGTGCATAAAGCAAGTGTATGGAGTGTGTTCACATGGGTTTGTCATTGGTATATAAGCTAGGTTGCACTAAAACGGACACGGACACGACACGGGTACGGGAAAACGCCAACTTAAAAATGGCGGACACGGGGACACGAAAATGGTAATATAATAAATATATCAAATTAAAGATAATTTTACGATCTTTCATTTGATATATGTAAATAAACACTTTAAAAACATAAAACTCACAATTTTTCAACTTTTCAAAATTCAAATTACAAACACTAAGATTAAGAATTTAAGATTAACAAATAACACATTAACAATTTAACATTAACAAATAGCAATTAACAAATATTCAAAGAGGATATACAAAAAAATGGGAATGGAGGTGGGGCAACACCATGTAGAAATAAAAAATAATTTTTTTTTAAAAAAATGTGTCCTTGACTCCTTGTCGTGTCCTTTAACATTGTAATGAGCTTTCAAGCTCCTCTATCTTTTAAACACATAATGATACACTAGCCTACGATGGTGGATGTAGTCTCATTAATGGTGAACCACCTTAAATCTTAGTGCTAATGTTTAATTTACTTTTATTGCTTAAATCATCTTAATACTTACATATAACCATGGTTCATTAGTGCACCTTTAAGCCATGGTCATTAACCTTTCGTGCCACCTTTAGGCCCACGCTTTCGCATTTGTTATCCTACTCTAATAGTATATATCAAAGATAAAAAGAGATATTTAAATTAGGTTTTTAAAGTATATATTGAAGATAAAATATATTCATGCGAGATTTTGTTAGATTTGATTTAATGCATAATTTTTTAATATATGGAGTAATTTTTATGACTTTTTATGATGCATACTTAAATATACTTCTTCCATTCCATAATACCTGCTACATTTTCTATTTTTAACAATTTCATATTACTTGTTACATTTCTATTTTTAGTAATATAATAATCATTTAAAGTTCTACCTACCCCTATTTTTATCCTACTCTATTCCTCATTAACTTTTATACCTACCATTATTTAATCTTTATCTATTCCCAACTAAAATTGATATATTTCCTCCATATTTATTTCTCCCATAAAAACCCACCTAATCTCCCATTAAACTCACCATCCCAAATAATTATTTCTCCCATTTGAACCCACCTTCCCAACTTCCTCACATTAATGGTGGGATTGATATCCACCGTCAAATTTGGTTTGGCTTTGATCTAACCGTTCATTTAAAACCCTAAAAGATGCCACCTCCTATATAAACCAATCCCCCCACCCCAGTCCAAACCCTAATCACTCGTCCATCCTCTCTCTCTCAGTCTCTCTTTCTCTAACAATTCTCAGAACAAATTCTTTGGTTTTGGATCTGATTTTAAATCTTTAATACTAATCGTTCACGAAATGGGGATTTGATTTTCTTTGGTTTTGTATATGATTTTGCTTCAGATCTGGGTTTTTCGAGTTGATCCTGTTGCTTCTGGTAGTCTTTATACTCTTTGCTTCGATCTATTTCGATTTAATCATGATTTATTTCTGTTTAATAATCATCTGGTATGGTCTTTTTACTCTTGGTTCTGATTTGGGGTTTATTATTATTTTGATTATGTTTTTTTTTATTATCTCTTTGATTTGTTTTTAATTCGAAAATCATGATCTGATTTTAGTACTTAACCCGATTTGTTTTCATTTATGATAATCTTGCATGTTGTTTTTTATGTTAATTATTTTCTTTATTTTGATCTGTTTTGTTGTAGTTTGATGTCATGTTAAACTAATGTAAATGGTCGAATCTTGATCAGTTTTTTATTATGTCTATTTTAATTTTGATCAGTTTTTTATTATGTCTATTAATATTGATCAGTTTTTTATTATGTCTATTAATATTGATCAATTTTTTTCTTTCCTTTTGAGGCTAAAATGTTGTGTTTCTTGGTTTATTGAGTTTGATCTGTTTTGTTGTTGTTTGATGTTATGTTAAACTAATGTAAATGCTTGATTTTTGATCAGATTTTTATTATGTCTATTAATATTGATCAGATTTTTATTATGTCTTTAATAATATAGATCAGTTTTTTATTATGTCTAATAATTTTGATCAGTTTTTTATTACGTCTGTTAATGTAGTTTTGATTTTTATAATGTCTATTAATATTGATCAGATTTTTATTGTGTCTTTAATAATGTAGATCAGTTTTTTTTATTATGTCTATTAATTTTGATCAGTTTTATATTATGTCTATTTATGTAGTTCTGATTTTGGTATATTACTTCTTCTGTTCTGTTTTTGTTGCTACAAAAGAATACGTTGCTTGGTTGCCTTTGGAGATGGAAACACAGAAAAAATCGCTCAACACATTAACTGATGTCCAAAGAGAATGTATGAAATATGACAATATCTTTGGTTCGTGGTATGATCATTATTATTTGAATTGTGGGGAATTAAATTTTCTTGATGATCTTGAATAAGAATCCCCACCTTGGTACTACGGTTACCACATGAGGAGGATTATGCATTATTTGAGAAGGTGGAACCTATACCAAAGCGGCCACGCAAGACAACAATCCGTGGTCTTCACATATGAGCATTCTAACTTTTATTTAATTATTTATGATGATGTTTATGCTGATGAAAAATGTTGTCTTATTGGCTATGCTATGTATTGTGTCCCATACTTATCTGCTTTCTCAATGATGATTGTTGTTTGTCTGATGAAATGTGTATATTGTAATGTGTTTCATTGCCACCTTAGATTATTTGACATGAGCATGAGATATTAACATATTTATAACTTGCTATCTGATGTTGTTTCATCGCCACATCAATTTCTTGGTATGAGGCTGAAACTTGATAAAGTTACTGATTTGGCAATGGTTAATGTGTTTTGTCTCAATGCCGTTTCAAGCACTAAGATGAGGCTGAAATACTTACATTTGTACAATGTTAAACATTAAATCTGAGAGTGAAATAAATGTACACAAATGAAACTTGGATTGATGAATGATGTTTAACTTCATTAGATTTTTGTGTGTAATAACCACCTCAATGACTAAATGGAGAGGTGTGCGTAAGTTCATAGTTACAAAATGTTGTCTTAAATCTTCTTTCCTTTACAAAATGTTGATCCATGTTTACATAACATTGTAATGATTTACAAAATGTCTACTTAATCAAAGTTAGACAACCCTTGTGATCTAAAAATGTAAGGGTGTTAATCCATTTCTACATATTGATAACTAATTTCAATCATCTTGTGGAAGATCATTGAGATTAATTATACCATGAGATAAAAATTGACGTGCTGCATCTATAAGTTCTTGAGGAATTTCTAATTGTCTTGGCAACATACCCAACCTGTCCAATCTTTGTTTTCCAATGTGTGGATTCTTGTAATTATTACCACCTCTAGCTTTCAACACCTCTATCATGCATAGTTGATATTGTATCCACGTGTAGTTCAAAAGTTTTGGTTCAAAAGTGTCGTATGCATCATTAACCGCCTTGATCAAATCATTGAGGTCTTTCGGGAATGACTTGAATTGAATTGATTGTAGTGCACTAAACAAACTCAAATCTAAGATGTTCATATCTAGGCTGGATGCCTGTTGACAAACTAGTCTTATGTTAAATCCATCTTTGTTAGCTTCTTTATTGAATGCTTGATCATTTGCTAAAATATGTGGCTTGGCGTTATCTTGTTGAATCCAAATATCTTTGACTCTATTTGCTGGCCATTTCAATCTGATTGCTGGTAGAACTTCATTGATTAGTTTGTCTCGAAGAACATCTCGTGTAACTTTAACTGTGGTGTACTTCCTGGTCTGTTTTCTGACCTTCTCATTGCATAATAAGTCTCTGTGAATGGATTAATTTCTATTTTTCCATCCCACAACACTTCTCTAGTAGAACTAATTTGAGGTCTTGCAACAGCTACTATTAACATTAGTTTACCTATGAAATTTTTGTTTTGCACACATCTATATGGTTTTTCCTCTTCCCAAGGGAATAAATAGTACCTTTGTGTTTTCCTACTCATGTAGAACCATTTATCATCGATGTGTACAACATTATACATCAAACTGAACTTTGGTAAGCTGTCTACAGTAGGTGGTATTATTTGGGATAGAATAAAGTTGAGTCTTCTTATTTTGTGGTCATGAGAAAGTTTTGGTTTAATTAAATTTGTATGTGGTCTAATATTGCCAGATTTCATCCTTCTATAAACTTGTGAATGCCCAATACCCAATGCACTTGTCATTGCTCTATTTGTGGTTCTCTTTTCAATTGGAACAACATTAAGCAGAGTCATGTCAAAGACTCTTGGTTTCCTACCAACTCTTCCCCTTTTTCTACTATTAACATCAACTACAATGCCATTTTGCATTGTTGTTTTGGCTGATTCCCACAGCCTTGCTACTGTCCATCTAGATGTATTATGTTGCAATGCAATTGTTTTTATTGTACCCCATGGCAAACGTCTATCTGGTTCTTTAGAAAAACAAGTTAATTGCTGTACAATTAACTTTATGGTCTGTGTTGGCAATTCCCTCTTGTAAACTATTGATTGTTGTGTTGAAGTTTGTTTTTGGTTTGGTTCAGCTACTGTTTCCTTCTGTGAGATTGATTGACTTTGGCTAATGGTATCCTCTAAAGTCAAACTGACATCTATGTTTCTATAATTTTCACTTGTGTACTCCTCATAAATGTCAAATTCAAAATCTATATTAAGGTTTCAAAGTAAGAATAAATACCTCAATATCAGGATTGATGAGTTCATCTTCTTGACCTTAAACTTCATCCATTTTTGCTTTTTTTTTGATGGTTTGAGCTTTAATTTGTTTTCCCACTGCCCCTCTAACCCCCTAAAAATTAATTGATGTTGTGGTTTTTTTGGTTTTGTAGAATTGATGAAAGGAATAGGATTGGATCCAAATTCTTATGAACAATTTAGAAGGGGAGAAAAGATATCAAAACAAGGCTATGAATTGAAGAAATGAAGTAATCTGCCTCTATATATGGGCATTCTGATCTGCTGTATTGTAACTCAACTTTTGACTTTTGGTAAAAATTTGTAAATTTTAGTGGGAATGTTATGTTTTTGGGGGAAAAATCTAATTTTGGAGTGAAATTTACTGTGAAATCAATTGAGATTTCCCTTTGTATATGGACTTTCTGATGCACTGTAGCCATGTGCTGACCTTTTCTATTTTCCTTTTTTTCCTCTTCAATTAACAGTAATGAGGCTATCAAGTCATATCAATAGAATAGCTCAGCCCCCTTTTCTTAAGAATTGTGCCCATATAAATGTAGCAACAATATCAGAACAGAGGAAGTATTAGGGATGAAAATTTGTTTAAAAATGTGTGTAAAAGTAAAGTAGACATCTAAAACGAAATAGAGAGAAGTAAAAAAATTCTTCATCGTTTTAGCGTTAAATTTTTTTAATGTTAAAAATATTTGGGAAATTACATGTAGTAATCTTGAATTTTAGGCTTTTCGATGTTGTAGATATATATTATTTTAATCCACGTAATGACTTTGATTTTCCAACTTTTTGACGTGTTAGACAAATATGAAATGTCTTTGTTACCTTTACGCTATTTTTTCTTCACAATAATCCCATTTTTTTCAAAAAAAACAAACGATTGTGATCACCTTAATAGACCATATTTTTCGAAATCCAGTCAAAATAATTATTTAATTTAACCAAAAACTTAAGATTTTGTCTACCATATGAAAAATTAGAAGTTTAAGGTCACCACATAAATTTAAAAACACATTTGTGGAAAAGCCAAAAACTTAGACTCACCATAAGAAATTTTACGATGACAAATTATATAAACATTTTATTTACTTATGGTAAACTTTGATACACATAGTATCCTATGATATCGAGATTATTTGAGATATATTTCGTAAAACATAAATCACTACAAAAACACAGACATCTAGTGACGGTATTGGGCGTTTGAAATAGTCGCAAAAAATTAATCTCATTTTAATCACGAATTCAACGACTAAAATATTTTTAATTAGTGAAGGTAGTAATTAAAAATTAAAAACAAAAAATTACATTGTATTTAAATGGTGAGTATCATTAAGAATAGTCTTGTGTCATGCTTAGATGAGAATAAAGTTATAAATATATCGAGGTGTTACCATTTATTATTAAATTAGTTAACAAGTTAAGGGAGATTTTCTAATGTTGTAAATATATTTTAGAAATGGTAAATTGCTAAAACAATGATAGTGATATATTCAAAATATTTTTAGTACGTTATGAGAATATGTGGAGATTTGAATTGAGTTTTGAAAAAAAATAAGAATAATATGATGGAAAAAAAAAGTGTTTGAGGACTATGAATTTAAGACCAAACTAAGTAAAAAAACTTGAGGAGAGTACTAACAAAGAAATGGTGTCCTGATTGGTTAAGAATGAAAATAGAGATTAAAGGGTTGATAAATTATAGTATTAAAAATGATAGGAAATACACATTTGATATGGGTTTTATACATGCCTCAAGAAGCTTAAGTTTAGGGAGACACTAACTAAATAAATCTATGTGATGATATACTTAGTCTAGATGAGATACATGTATCCTTGAAATAGTAGTTCTAGTAAATGAATATGACGAATATGTTGAAAGGTTTTATAGTCAAATGTCTAAAAAAAAAAGGTCAAGATTGTCATTGAGGGCCCTTAGAGAATAAACCCTTACCAATGCTAGAGTAAAATAGGGTTCCATGAGCATGAATTTCTTAGATAGATTACCTAGCTGAAAAATAAATAATGTTTTTATGCAAGTATCAGTTGACCAAAACCATCAGAGGTATTAAAGACAACCCAAAAAGGAAAAATAATTACCAATGTCTAGGTGAGTGAGGTCCTTAGACATCATAGAGTGTCGTGACTCGTGACAATAATATCACATAACGGTGCGACATTGTATCTCGATTCTAGAAATAATTTCAAACTGCATTGGAACAACTGTTAATTATAGCCCTACTGCTATTCAGAGACTAATGGCCAAAATGAAAGGAGCATTTAAATTTTATAGAACATGTTACAATCTTGTACCCTTAAATTTCAATTTCTAGGGAAGAAAATTTTTAGCTTAACTCCTTTATAATAGCAGTCACCAAAATGGAATTCGTATCGCTTCAGGTGAAGCCTTGCACGGAATGTAGTAAAGGATTTTGTTGTGCTGGATTTACAAGTTACCATTAGACCTAAAATAAATTCTGATGCCACATATGTAACACCCCAAAATTTTAATAATGAAATCATTTAATATTTTAATAACTTTTAAAGATTTTACAATTACATTAAATTATTTCTGAATTAGTTTTAATAAATTTCTTGCATACATGAATTTAAATGTTAACTTATATATATATATATATATATATATATATATATATATATATATATATATATATATATATATATATATATATATATATATATATATATATATATATATATTAAAAATATTGTTACGATTTCTTAAATAAAGAGGTTCGAATCAAAATGATTATTTTATTAAAATGTATGAGCCCACGAAGGTGAGTCTCTTAGTTGGGTCTCGCAAGAAAATGAATCGAGGTAAAAATAAATAAATAAATAAATAAACCTAATAATAAATAAACGTAATAATAATAATAATAATAATAATAATAATAATAATAATAATAATAATAACAAGGATAAAACGCATAAAGCCCTCGTTGCTCAAACCTAGCCGTCATCTTTCTCTCTTCCCTCTTCTCTCACTTCCCTTCCTCAGCTTGAAGAACCAGCAGCCGGCAGCCAACCCACCAGCAGCCGCGCTACTGTGACCACCACCAGTAGCGGGCCGCGTTGCTTTTGTTCTCCTCTACAGGCGGCCACCGCAACACAACCCTTTTCTCCTTCCTCCCTCGCTGAAGCAGCCGGTAGCCAACCCACGAGCAACCGGCAG
>NC_080057.1:16014708-16024708 GCF_026212465.1 Amaranthus tricolor
AATGGACACTCTTGAATCCTAAAAGGATTGATTTTTGATTCGAGCAAAGTCCCTTCTATTTATAGAGGGAACAACCAGCAGTTACCATAAGCATAACGTCCACTATCTCACACATACCTCCACTACCCCCACGTTCTCAAAACAAAAGGTGGTGGAATTATGAAAGTGTACGGCTGTTATTTGCTCAAGGAAAAATCAGTTTCCTTAATGCTAAAAATAGCATAGGAGTTTAAAACATAAGATTCTAAAAAATAGGAGATCTAAATCTAATTAAGAAAAAGTCTTGGGCTATTTTTAGAAAACCTAAAAATAGATTTGCCAATTAACTTACTAATTAATTTAAGCAATTAAATTAATTCTAAACCATTACATCAACTTAAAAACAGAAAATAACTAATTCGCAATTTTTCAGTCGATGCTATTCTTCAGACCTGCTACGTAGGAACAGTGTACTGTTTCCAGCTTCAACATTCGTCAGAACTTTAACTCTAGGAACAGGAGACTGTTTTCCAGAGCAATTTCCCAACTTCTTGGATATTTGAGACACATACATCTTCCACGAATCAAGTCATAGGCTTCATCAACGATTCACATTAAATCGGATATATACCTACAAAACAATCTCTAATAATATGTTTGTTTATTTAAAAGTAAAGTCATCATCAAAACCTTAAGAGGCCAACAAATTCCCCCTTTTTGATGATGGCAAACTTTATAAACAAACTTAAGTAAAAATAGAGTAAAACAAAATACATAGAGTATACTAGAGATTAAAGTAACTCTAATTAACTTAGCAAATCAACTTGTTAGAATATAATTTACCAAGCATTCATAATCAAATAGTTTACTCTAAAATATCAAATATTTTTCAAAAGTTTTCAAAATTAATTAACTTAAAACTTAAATGAAATAAACTAAGTTAAACTAAAATAAATAACTAAACTGACATAATTAAACTAACATAATTAATTAAACTAAGAAAACACACATTGTTAAATAATTCCATCAGAAAAATTCACAGAAACAAATATCCATGAACACTTATCCATGAACACTTAGCAACACAGATGATCACTAAACTAGCATAAACACAGCAACACACATATCATCAATATAAATCAACAAGATATGTAACTGTGTATTCACTGCTCCTGTTAAGTTTGTGCATAATCTTCCCCCTTTTGACATCAATCAAAAAGAAATGGAAGTTATCAAATCTCAGCACAAACCATATAGATTTGTTAGTGATGAAAACAACAAACAACAATAATAAAAGCAAGTGCTATGAACAATGATTAAACCTGCATAGAGTTAATTGTCACAGACCATGAAAAAAAAAAAAAAAACAAAGAAAAGTAGCAATTGTTCAAAGTTACAACAACCATGTACCCCAGATGGTACAAGGCAAAAAGAAAAATTGTTTGTTAAGAAATACAGCCAACAAATCATTAAATTTTTGAGCAGAGGGATCAAGGGTCAGTCTCTTCTTCATCAATGTACTCAGTCTGCACCTCCACTGTGTCCAGCTTGGCACCAAGGCGTTGTTCCATTTGGTTTAGCTGATCCACAATAGAAGCAAGCGAGACACGAGTTTCATCCTGAAATGCAATGAATTGAGACTGTAGATCAAGGAGCTTGGAGAGAATGGAATGTAAGGAAACTGCAGGAATAGAGTCAAAGTTAGTACAGCCAATAGTGGGTGAAGTGTCTGATTGTGGTGGTTGTGTACACGGGATAGGTGATGATGGTGGTGATGGAATTTGATGTGGTGGTGAATTGGCTGGCTTGGGAGAGGTAGGTTCATCAGGTGTGGGCTCAGGGATGGTGTCAGATGGTGTTTCATCAACCAAAGTAGCCTTGCGTTTCGAGGCCAACCTCCTACTCTTCCTTTGCATTGACTTAGCCTTTTTCCTCATAGCCAACACAATCTCTTCATCACTGGAATCACTGCAGAGATTGTGAGGAACATTTTCATCCAAGGCTTCCTTTTTCTTTTCCTTTTCCCCCTTACTTGCAGCTCCATCCTGTTCCTCTTTCTCAGATTTTTCAGTATTTTCAGAGGGAACAGGATCTTGTTCTTTTTCTTCCTCATTCTCCTTGTCCTCCTTTTTCTCCTCTTCTTCTTCAACCTCTTCAGCCCCTTCTTCTTCAGATTCAACTTCTACAACCTCCTCATGCATCAATACTCCCTCATCATTCAATTTTAAACGTAAATTTTGTAAACATTTAGCACCAATTTTCATATTGGGACCCATTGGGAACTCCAACCCTTCCAATGGGACCTCAAACTTCCTAAAAATCCATGTTAGCAACCCTCCATAACCAATAAAACTTTTCTTTTCAATGCAGTCTGATAAATGAGAGATCATCAACGAAGGAAAATTTATTTTCATATGTTTTTCCATGCAGTAAATCAAGGTGGCATCACGCAAACTCACTTGACTACGTTTTGAGTTTCGTGGTAAGATAAATCTGCGAGCAACATTGTACAACAATTTATGCATAGGGGACAGAACATTGTGACTGATCTTCCCCTTTTGATCAACTCCTAAAAATTTTAAAATTGTTCGTTCATTAATGCCAGAAAATGCAATCTTTGACCCAATATGATATGTATCAAAACCAACATTGGGAACATTAAACCATTCCCCTAATAATGCGCTGTTAAATTCAATTTTAACAGTTTTAACAACACTAGTACACATACCGCCATCATTAGAGAAATTTACAATAAATTCTCTCATTAGGTTTGGAAAAATTGAATTGCAACTGAAATTTGACATTAACAATTCCCATTCTTGATACTGTAAAATCTCATGCAATCTAGGAAAGTTCGTAGAATCATACCAATATTTGTCCAACCCGAACCCTACAGTCATCTCCTTTGAAACTTCTTCTGCGCTGTTTGGATCAACATGCTTCGATCGCTTAACTACTCTAGAAGATGAACCACCTGTTGACATTTTTCTTTTGGTACTGGTGGGTTCAGTGGAGTGTTTCGGTGATTCTTGTGTAGTTTCAGTTGGTGTTGGTGGTGCATCCTGCAGTAATGGAGGTGGAAGAACTACTCTTAGTGGTTTTGGTTGATCGGGCATACAGGATTTGGGAGTTTTCTTGCCTGATTTAGAGGATTTGGGGGTTTTCATTTTTGAATTTTGAAGGTTTTTAGAAAGAAGGAAGGACGGTTTCTTGAGGGATTGAGAGAAGGTTTGGGAAGGTAATGGGTAATGACGTGAAGCAGGGTTTTTAAATGATTGAAGTGACGGTTACTCCTCCAAGTCCCATCTCTTTATTGCCTTTGTATTACTTGAGTGAAGAAGAACCGTTTTCCCAAAAACTCTCAATTTAAGTTGGCCGTATAAAAAAATTGTGAAATATGAATAAAATATGAAATAAGAAATTTTAAAAAAAAATTAATTATGATTTTATGAAATATTAACAATATATTATGATATTATGATATTATGAAATATTATGAAGAAAATAATGAACATATTGCTTTGGTCTGATTGAATTAACAACATGCAAACGTAAAAACATTCATAGTACTAACTTTATTACGTGTTTACCTGATTCATGCAATAATTGATTTTCAATCAAGATTTTGAGATTGATTCCTGACCTTTTCATTTTCATGATGCTTCAATGGGAAATATATGCAACTCACTTTAGTGGAGCTTGATCATACCAAGTTCCAATCTCATCTTTTCATATTGTTCCCTAGGAAGTGGTTTGGTCAGAATATCTGCAACTTGTTCATTTGTGTTAACATGCTTTAGTACAATATTTTTGTGTTCTACGTTATCCTTAAGAAAATGATGTCTAATATGTATATGTTTAGCACGTGAATGATGCACTGGATCTTTAGATATACATATGGCACTAGTATTATCACAATAAATAGGAATGCATTCAACTTTAATGCCAAAATCTCTAAGTTGCTGTTTTATCCAAAGCATTTGGGAACAGCAAGCTGCTGCTGCTACGTATTCAGCTTCTGCAGTGGATAATGCAACTGTGTTTTGTTTCTTGGAACTCCATGAAACTAAACATGAGCCAAGATATTGTACCATACCTGATGTACTTTTTCTATTAACAAGATCACCTGCATAATCTGCATCACTAAAACCTTTTAAATCATAAACATCACTTTTAGGATAAAATAGGGACAAGTCGTCTGTTCCCTTCAAATATCTCAAAATACGTTTGACTGCAGTGAGATGTGATTCTTTAGGATTTGATTGAAATCTAGCACATAAACCAACACTAAAAGAAATATCAGGTCTACTTGCAGTTAGATACAATAAAGAACCTATCATGCCTCTATACATGGTTTGATCTACATTGGTCCCATTTAGGTCTTTATCTAGTCTAACATTGGTAGCCATAGGTGTGTGGTTGGATTTAGAATTGTTTAGTCCATATTTCTTAAGAAGTTCTTTAATGTATTTTTGTTGATGAATAAAGATACCATTTTCAGTTTGTTTAATTTGCAAACCAAGAAAGAAATTTAATTCTCCCATCATGCTCATTTCAAATTCTGTACCCATAAGGTTAGCAAATTCTTTACATAATGAATCATTAGTAGCACCAAAAATAATATCATCAACATAAATTTGAACAACCAAAATGTTAGAACCTTTATTCTTAAAGAACAAGGTTTTGTCGATTTTTCCTCTTACAAAGTTATTTTGAATCAAAAACTTTGAAAGTCTTTCGTACCATTGCCTAGGAGCTTGCTTCAAGCCATATAGGGCTTTGTCAAGCTTGTAGACATGATTAGGACAAGAGGTATTCTCAAAACCTGGGGGTTGTTCCACAAAGACTTCTTCATCAAGGTAACCATTTAAGAAAGCACATTTCACATCCATTTGATATAGTTTAAAATTCATAAATGCAGCAAAAGAAATTAAGATTCGGATAGCCTCTAACCTTGCTACTGGAGCAAAAGTCTCAGTGTAATCAATACCTTCTTGTTGATTATAACCTTTAACCACGAGTCTAGCTTTATTTCTAACAATTATTCCATGCTCATCAAGCTTGTTCCGAAATACCCATTTCAAACCAATAACTTTCTTGTTTTTCGGTTTGAGTTCCAAGTGCCACACTTTATTTCTTTCAAACTCATTTAATTCATCTTGCATGGCAACTATCCAATCGGAATCCTTCAAAGCTTCCTCGTGATTTTTAGGTTCAAGTGATGATAGGAACGCAAAGTGTGCACAAAAGTTTCTCAATTGAGATCTAGTTTGTGTTCCCTTATTTATATCACTTACAATTGAATCAAGAGGATGGTATCTTTGATACTTCCAAGGTTTAGGCACAAATTCTCTTGAAGGAACAGTAGCATGTTCTTGTTCAGCAACTTGATTGACATTCTGTTCAGCTACTGGATCATTTTGCTCATCTGTGGGAATAGCTGGATTGGGAACAGTCTGTTGGTCCTGTTGTGCTGGCAGTTCCTGAATTTGGTCAGTTTCTTCTGCCTCTTCTTGTATCGACTGTTCACTTGCTGTTCCTTGATCTTGCACTTTGATTCCTTCATCTTCATCTTCCAAATTTGCAAGACCTATTTTAATATTACTTGTTTCCTGTTCACTTGTTGAAAAGTTAGTTTCATCAAAGATTATGTGAACAGACTCCTCTACACACATTGTTCTCTTATTATAAACTCTGTAAGCTTTACTTTGTGACGAATAACCTAGAAATACTGCCTCATCACTTATTTCATCAAATTTACCTATGTTTCGTTTTCCATTCACATGAACAAAACATTTGCATCCAAATATACGAAAATAGGAAATATTTGGTTTAACACCTTAGAGCAATTCATAGGGTGTCTTTGAAGTGATTGGTCTAATTAGTACACGATTCAATGTATAGCATGCAGTATTAACGGCTTCTGCCCAAAAATTCCTAGGTAGACCACTAGCAATCAACATGGTCCTAGCCATTTCTTCTAAGGTCCTATTTTTCCTTTCTACCACACCATTTTGTTGTGGTGTTCTAGGTGCGGAAAAATTGTGATTTATGCCATGTTCATTGCAATAATTCATGAAGTTTGAATTTTCAAATTCTTTTCCATGATCAGACCTAATGTGAACAATTTGATTATTGGTAGATTTTTGTGTTTTATTAGCAAAGGAAACAAACTCATCAAAAGCTTCATCTTTGCTTGCCAAAAATAAGGTCCATGTGAATCTACTATAATCATCAACAACAACAAATACATACTTTTTGCCACTACGACTTTGTGTTCTCATTGGTCCACATAAATCCATATGAATTAATTCTAATGGTCTAGTGGTAGTCACAACGTTCTTTGATTTAAAGGATGACCGCACTTGTTTCCCTTTAGCACAAGGATCACAAACTTCATTTTTAAGAAATTTTATTGCAGGTAATCCTCTTACTAGGTCTTTTGATCTTAAAGTGTTAATCAATGAATAACTAGCATGACCTAGACGCTTGTGCCAAAGAAGTGGGTCTTCTTCAATAACACTTAAACACGTTAGACTGTTTCTGGGAACAGTGTCCAGGTCCACCACATAGGTGTTCCCTTTTCTGATTCCCTCCAGCACAGGGTCTCCTGTACTGTTCCTAGAAATTATGCATTTTTCAGAAGTAAACTTAACAGAGTTACCTTTGTCGCAAAATTGAGAAATACTTAACAAATTGTGTTTTAAATTCTCGACTAAAAATACATTATCAATGGCATGGGAACTAGACCTTCCAACCTTTCCTTTGGCGATTATCTCACCCTTCATGTTGTCACTGAAGGTTACTGTTCCCCCATCATAGGCTTCAAGTGAGAGAAATTTAGATTTATCACCCGTCATATGCTTGGAACACCCACTGTCGAGATACCATGAGTTGTTCCCCCTCATTTGAACCTGCAAAGCAAACTAATGGTTAGGTGCAGGAACCCATTCATCCTTGGGTTCCTTGTCGACAATATTTGAATCACATTTCTTAATCCATGTACGTTCGACATAATTTTTATTTGCTTTGACATGCTGTTCCCTCTTTATACATTGATGTTTTAGGTGTCCACTTTTACCACAGAAGGAACATATTTTGCTACTAGGGAGATCTACATAGAACTTTTTCTTTTTATCATTCCTTATATAGCCTAGACCTTCTTTACTTTTGGTTTTAGCATTTAGAATCCATTTGGGAATTTCATTGATTTTCCCTTTTCCTCTTAAGTTTATTTTATTTTTCAAATTTTCATTTTCAATTTCGTAGGATTCTAATTTTGATTTCAACTTTTGAAATTCAGTGCTAACCACGTGAGTGGTTTTATCATTTTCAACCGATTTTAATCCTAACAATTTGCTTTGATTCAATTCAATATTAACAGTGATAACTTCCTGTTTTAATTTCTCCAACTGCTCTTTCAAAATGATATTCTTATCTAGCAAATCAAAAAATCTACTTTGCACATCGATTCTAAAGGAGTTTAGATATGAGTTATGATCTTCACTTAAGTTAAGATCTTTCTCAATTTGGAGACACTTAGCTGTTTTTTCATCTAGCTTTTCTTGTGTCTCTAAAAGCAGTTTAATTAGTTTATTCTTACTTATGTTGGACAGATGTTTAGGAGATGGACCAGAAGACATTACCTCTTTTTCTTTGGATTCTTCATGAGATGCCATGAGACATAGGTTTGCTGTTTCCTCTTCCATTGTAGCTTCTGTCTCAGCCTCGCTCTTCGTATCTCCCCAAGCTGCTATCATTGCTTTTCTAAAATCTGTTTTGAAGTTTCCCTTCTTATATTGTCTTCCAACTTCTCTTGCTTTTCCCTTGCCCTTCTCATTTTTCCATTGAGGGCAATCCTTGATGAAGTGTTCAGTGCTCCCACACTTATGGCATTCAAAGTTTGTCTTCAAGTTCGGTGTTCCCTTCTCTTTGTTATTCCTTTGATTACCATACCTTCTGTTCCTGAAGAATTTTTTGAATTTTCGAGCCAACAGTGCTGCTTCCTCTTCACCGGTTTCTGATTCATCGCTATCATCAGCTGCTAGAGCCAGTCCTTTGTTTCGGGAACTGTCAGCTGTTCCCAAATGCAATTCATGGGTCATTAGGGAACCAGCCAGCTCTTCCAAATTGAACTTGGTGAAATCTTTGGACTCTTGGATGGCTGTAACCTTTGCTCTCCAGCGTTCGTCTTGAGGAAGACTCCTAAGTACTTTTCTAACTTGTTCATCAACGGGAATGATTCTACCAAGAGAGACTAACTCATTCGTAATATTTGTGAACCTAGTGAACATTTCTTGAATGTTTTCCCTAGGTTCCATTACGAATCTTTCATATTTGGACATTAGCAAATCAATCTTGGATCTCTTTACTTCACTAGTACCTTCATGGGTAACTTCGAGCAGGTCCCAAATCTGCTTAGCGGTTTTGCAACCCATAATTCGATTGTGCTCATTTGGACCAAGCCCACAGTGAAGTAACTTGATAGCAAGAGCGTTCATCTGCATCTTTTGGAAATCTTCCTTTTCATATTCAGTGATTGGCTTTGGAATTACTTCATTATTGGAGTTGATGGTCGTCACCTCAAAGTCTCCAATTTCAATGACTCTCCAAACTTGATAATTTTCGGCCTTTATGAAGATTTCCATTCTATTTTTCCAGTAAGTATAGAATTTCCCATCGAACATGGGTGGCCTTTGTGTGGAGTACCCCTCTTCCATGCGCTCGTTCATCTTCAACATCTTTCCAGGGAACAGGATACTGCTCTCAGGGTTTCCTGATTAAATGAGGAACAGGGCTCTGATACCAATTGTAGGAATACTAATGGATGATCGAATGCAACAAGAGGGGGGGGGGGGGGGGGGGGTGAATTGTTGTGTAGTAGGTTTAAGATTTTTGCCTCTAATTTTTGCGGAATTATATTAAGTAAAGGACAAAACTTAAACTTAAAAACGAAAAGAAAAATAATAAAGGAGACAAAGATTTTACGTGGAAACCTTCTTGGCCTAATAAGAAGGAAAAACCACGACCCCCCGGGATTTCAAAATTCTCACTATGTTAAGGCAATCAATTACAATTACACATAACAATGTTTTGCTTCACTTGAAGCTTCTCAATTCTCTAAACGCTTTACTCAAAGCTTCTCTACTTAGGCCTAATTCTCTTCTCTTCTCTTTCTCTCCTTCTCTTTCTCTTCTCTCGATTCTATTCTCTATTCCCTTAGACTTCCCACAAGTCTAATTACAAGATAACACTCAATTACCCTTTACAAGGCCATTTCTCTTCTCTATTCCCTTAGACTTCCCACAAGTCTAATTACAACAAATCACATCAACCCTTACAAGGCCATTTCTCAAGAGGATAAGAATTAAAATAATTACTTAAGAAAAATATAATAAATTAATTGGCATTGGAAAACTGAAAATATTTTTCTTAAGATGATCTCCCTTTAATGGACACTCTTGAATCCTAAAAGGGTTGATTTTTGATTCGAGCAAAGTCCCTTCTATTTATAGAGGGAACAGCCAGCAGTTACCATAAGCATAACGTCCACTATCTCACACATACCTCCACTACCCCCACGTTCTCAAAACAAAAGGTGGTGGAATTATGAAAGTGTACGGCTGTTATTTGCTCAAGGAAAAATCAGTTTCCTTAATGCTAAAAATAGCATAGGAGTTTAAAACATAAGATCCTAAAAAATAGGAGATCTAAATCTAATTAAGAAAAAGTCTTGGGCTATTTTTAGAAAACCTAAAAATAGATTTGCCAATTAACTTACTAATTAATTTAAGCAATTAAATTAATTCTAAACCATTACATCAACTTAAAAACAGAAAATAACTAATTCGCAATTTTTCAGTCGATGCTATTCTTCAGACCTGCTACGTAGGAACAGTGTACTGTCTCCAGCTTCAACATTCGTCAGAACTTTAACTCTAGGAACAGCAGACTGTTTTCCAGAGCAATTTCCCAACTTCTTGGATATTTGAGACACATACATCTTCCACGAATCAAGTCA
>NC_080057.1:16029708-16132208 GCF_026212465.1 Amaranthus tricolor
CTTCTTATTGATTTTTTTTTTTAACATAATGCGATTGCCATTGACGCTTGTTCACTTCAATCTTTACTCATGGTTTTTAAATCAATTTGAACTTAAACATAATCAAGAATTATAACCCCTCTAAACGATTAGCCATTACACTAGGTTGTGCATATGATCAATATGACTGAATTTTACCGTTATACACTTTATTATAATATTACCAAATTTCCTTGATGTGCACTTTACTAAAAAAAATAATGAGCTTTAAAACATCTCAAAATTATAGTTTTCTTTATATAACTCAATCTCTTTGTTTAAAACTAAGATAAATCGTTCATAAATACTATCATTGTTATTACACTTGGAAAGTTGAAATAGGCACCTCCTCCATTTGCAGACATTCAGTCACAAATAGAAATAACAATTTATCTGTGATCCAGTTTAAAATTAAATTTTATACATATATTTATGTTTAATTTTGAAAATATTTATATTATTAAAAGTAATAATAATGGATTGATAAGAATTATAAAACTTTAACCATAATACCTATCAGTAATATCTATGCAAATCAGTTTATCCTCTCATCTATGATAACATTTATTTCACAATATTTTCTTAAGTGATGATAAAAACCAACCATCTAATTACAATTTCAACATTGTTGAAATATATAAGTACATAGTAATATAAACTTCATTATTATAAATAATGGTTCTACATATAACACTAGAATTGAATATGATTCATATACATAAACATGTATATCTAGGTGACATATAACTCATGCCCCTTAATCTTAGTTAAAAAATAACTAAATTGACTTGTGTAAATACATAACTCATGTGAGTATGTTTAATTAAAACATTATTCCTTTTATTTATTAATGATTAACTTAGGTAAATTATATCAAACATATATGTTACTTTGTTATATATTCATGTATGAGTTCCTTGACAAAGGTCAATTAATATATTATTACTTATAAATAGGTATAAAATTAACTACCATAACCAATTGACCACTCTTGATGAGTTGATGGTATGATCTTTGATTGCAAAAAAGTAAGCCTATGAAAACTCATTTGATGAGTTATACTCTATAGTTTTGGATTTACGAAAAAATATTGAAGTTTATCTTAATGATGAAGTCTTAGTCATTCTCTTATTATGTTCTCTACCCTTGTCTTATAAACCTTGAGTACCAAGACAATCATTTAGAGCAAGGACTAAGTGCAAAGAGTATGGGGGACCATAGGGACGCATGAAATAATGAAAATTGGATAGAAAGTTGCTGGGCAACACCTGCTCAAGAGAGCTACAGTAGGGCTCGGAAGAGTAGGCCTGCTGTGTGGCTTTTGTTTGTTAAGGATGGTTAGTTTAGTGAAGTATGTTAATAGTGTGTCATTTTGCCATAATTAGTTAGTTATATTTTTTTTTTTCTATTTTTCTTCGTCAGCTCTTATGTTTGGCTTTTTGTCCTTATATATATAGCTTTCAATCATTGTATTTATTCAATAAGAGAAATATAATATAAAATTATTCTTCATCTTGTTCTTCTCTCACGTCTCTTAAAAGCATAGTGCTATTGTGCTTCTTGTTTTACCTGTAAAAGTTTACATGGTATCAGAGCAAGGGTCCATCTGTAACCCTTCTCTTCTCCTTCACCTTGTTGTATGCAAAATTGCTTAATTGCACAGGTGTTATTTTTCTTTTCTCCATCATTCTTGATTTTAATTTTTTTTCTTCTTTATTTATTTATTTTTCCTTCTGATTCTTGAAATCATGTCAAAAACCATAAGTGATAGTAGCTATTCCGATGCCACACAAAACCCATCCAGTGTCTATTATCTTCACCCTTCGGATCAGGCCAATAACAAGCTTATCCCTACAACCTTCAATGGAATAAACTTTGGCAAATGAAAGAGGTCCATGACATTAGCCCTTAGTGAAAAAAATAAAATGGGTTTTATAGGTGTGTCTTTTCCAAAAACCTCTGCTGTTACAGAAGATGTTAAAGCGTGGGAACGGTGTAATAATATTGTTATAGGAGGGATTCTATCATCTTTGGATGATTCTATTTCTCACAGTGTTTTTTCACCACAAATTGGCTCAAGAAATTTAGAATGAACTTGAAGAGAGATATGGCTTACCTTTTTCAACACACCTTTATAGTCTTCAAGAAAAGTTATTTAGTCTCGAACATATAGAAGGAATGACAGTTGCTGAATTCTTTAGCCAAGTTAAAATCATATGGGATGAAATGGACAATCTTATTACTATTCCCACTTGCAATTGTTGCAATACTTGCAAAATAAGCAAAGAAGTTTTAAAGATCCAAACTGATCAAAGAATCTTGCATTTTTTGATGAAAATAGATGAAAATTTTGAACATGTAAGATCGAATATTCTGATGATGCCCAAGCTGCCAGAAGTATCTCAAGTATATCACATTATTTAACAAGAAGAAACACATAAGCAAATCAGTAAGCAACATCACGTAGGACCTGTTGAACCAAGTGCTTTCAATTCTATCAAAAGGCAACCTTAAGATAGAGACTATAGTAACACTACTGATTCATATCCTTCGAAAGGGTTACTCTTTTTTGTGACCACTGTAAGAACACAGGCCATACAATCAATAAGAGTTACAAGTTGCATTGGTATCCAAATTAGAATAAAGGTAAGTTTCCTGTACTGATGAAGAATCGACATTACCCCCTGGAATGTCTGAAGACCTATTCTCTAAACTTCTTTCCTTCATGGCACAACAAAGAAAAAAACTTCTCAAGAAAATTTGATACATCATGTTGAATTAGCAAGTTCTTCAAACTTTACAGGTATATCAAATATGAACACAAATAAAATTACATAATGGATCATAGATAGTGGTGCTAGTGACCATATTTGCGATTGACTGGATAATTTTTTAGACTATAAAGATGTGTCACTATTAAATTATTTCATCACCTATCCAAAATGGTGCAAGAATCAAGGTAGAAAAGATGGGAACAGTAAGACTTCTTGATAAAATCAACTTACAGAATATTTTTTATGTCCCAAGTTTTAAATTCAATCTTTTATCTGTTCAAAAGCTATGCCATAATAATAATGCTTATATTTACTTTACTAATGACTTGTGTTTTTTGCAGGGCCCTTTGATGAGAAGGCCTATGCTTCTTGGTAAAAGGAACCAAGGGTTGTATATGTGCAGCTCTAAAAGATTTTTATTCAAGATATCACATCTCATGTTTTTGTTGTTTTAGAGAGTTCTTGTACCACTTTTCCTACAAGTTTAGTCAAGCTATGGCACCTAAGACTAGGCCACATGCCCTTAGATAGGATGAAGCTTTTGTTTCCACAAATAAATGTTTCTAGTTTTAATAATTCATTCCTTTGTACTATATGTCACAAATCAAGACAACAAAGACTACGTTTTAGTAAAAGCTGTATAAAAACTTCCAAACCTTTAGCAATGATTCATGTTGATATATGGGGTCCTTATTTTTCTTCTACTTCTATAGGTGATTCTATGTTCCTTACCATTGTGGATGATTATACACGCACCACATGGATATATCTCATCAAATACAAAAATCAATGTGTTAAATTCCTTACTCAACTTGCCTCTTTTATTTACAATCAATTTAATGCTAGTGTCAAAATCATTTGGACTGACAATGCGAAAGAATTATGTGAAGGAGAAATTTTAAAGTTTTATCAAGAAAAATGGATTTTTCATCAAATGTCTTGCGGGTACACCCCACAGCAAAACGGGGTTGTTGAAAGAAAACATCAACATTTACTTGAGACTGCAAGGGCTTTACAATTTCAGTCCAATTTTTCGACTAAATTTTGGGGAGAGTGTGTTTTATCAACTGCTTATCTGATTAATCGTATGCCTTTAGTTCCTTTAGGAAACATGACACCCTATGAGAAACTCTTTGGTACAAAACCTGACAATACCCATCTTAAGGCTTTTGGTTGTTTGGCCTTTGCCTCTATTATAAAATAAGGTAGAAACAAATTCCACCCTAGATCAAATCCCTCGGTTTTTATAGGCTATCCCTATGGACAAAAGGCCTACAAATTATATGACTTAATTACACATAAAATTGTCATCTCTAGAGAAGTTATTTACTATGCAAAACTCTTTCCCTACAATTTTAATAAAAATGACAAGTTGGACAAAATTTTCTTACCTACTGACATGGCTGCTCTTAATTGTGATGTTTTCTTTTACCCAAAGGTTATTAAGCTAGACACTATGATCCCTCAAGATAATTGTGACAATACATATACTAAAGAAACTACTTTGACAAACCTTGATTATCATGACTATCCTTTAGTAAATCAAAAGACATCCCACATTAACGATAATGCACAATCTCCTGCCTACTCTACTACACATTCTACCTCATCACTTTTTAGTGTCCCTAGACAACCCATTAATGATACTGGTATTGGTACCACGCCTCTGCACACTAACCTAACTAATGATACTATTTTTGATTTGTCTTTGCATACACGTCATGCCAACTTACAAGCTGATAATAATGCCACATCTATACGCAAATCAACTAGAACAAGCTTGACTCCAACTTACTTACAAGACTATGTCTGCAACACTACCTCTCATTGGTGCAACTTAGTATCCTATGAGTTCTTTGCCTAAGAAAGTGTAGTTTTTGCTAAAAAATGTTGGAAAGAACCAAAGACTTACACATAAGCTTAAAAGGAACCAGAGTGGATGGCAACTATACACAAGGAATTGATAGCTCTTGATCTAAATAATACATGGGACATTATTTATCTACCACAAGGAAAGAAGCCTGTTGGGTGCAAATGGGTCTTCAAAGTGAAGCTGAATTCAGATAGTACTCTTGAAAGATACAAGGCTCGTTTGGTTGCGAAAGATTATACACAAGAGTATGGTATAGACTATTCTGAAACTTTCTCCCCCATTGTGAAGATGACTACGATACGCTGCATCCTTGCCATTGCCTCAAGTAAACAATGGTCAGTGTTTCAAAATGCTTTCTTACATGGGGAACTTCACGAGGAAGTCTACATGAAACTTCCAGAGGAACTTCCTGGTTCATCTACTAAAGTGTGCAAACTTAAGAAGTCTATATATGGTCTTAAGAAAGCTTACTAGACATTGGTTTTCCAAGCTTGCAATTGAGTTAGTTCATCAAGGTTTCCACCAGTTAAAAAATGATTATTCGTGATTTACTAGACATCAAGACAAGCATTTCATTATAGAGGCAGTTTATGTCGACGATATTCTCATCACAGGTGACAGTATTGATCAAATACAGCTTCTCAAAGATCACTTACATAAGATTTTTAGTATCAAAGACCTTGGCATTCTTCATTTCTTTCTTGGTCTAGAGGTCCAACATCTTAAATAAGGAATTTCAAGGGAATTACTTCAAGACAGTGGCATAACTATTTTCACAAAGGTAGTAACGCCCCTTCCCTTGGGAATTAAACTTCTTTCTGATTCTTCATCTCTCTTTTCTGACTCTACTAAATACCAAATTTTAGTAGGCGAACTCAATTTCTTAACTAATACTAGGCCAGATCTTTCATTCACCGTTCAATCCTTAAGCCAACATGTGCAACACCCATCAAATGCTCATTATAATGCCTTGCTCCATACTTTGAATTATGTCCATTCAACAGCAGGTCAAGGGATTCTACTTAATGCTTCTGACAAGTTATCTTTACAAGCCTTTTCAGATTCTGATTGGGCATCATGTCCAAACACCAGGCGGTCCATTATCGGTTACATTCTTCTGTTGGGTGGTTCCCCCATTAGCTGGAAATCAAAGAAACAAGCCACTGTTTCCCGTTCATCTACGGAAGCAGAGTATAGAGCCCTCACTTCAGCTTCCTCTGAAATAACTTGGATTGTCAGATTATTAGATGAATTGGAGATTTCAAAGCTCCAACCCTTCACCTTGCATTGCGTCAACCAGTCAGCTATTCATATTGCTCATGATCCAGTTCTTTATGAGCGTACCAAACATATAGAAGTGGATTGCCACTTCACTTGTGACAGTTCTAGAAGGACTTATTCAATTGACTTACTTACCATCTTCCTCGCAATTAGCTGACGTCCTCACAAAAATTCTTCCTTCTGATCAGTTTCACCTTCTTCTCTCCAAGCTTGGCGTTAGTCAAACATCCCCAAGCTTGAGAGGGATGTTTGTTAGTGAAGTATGTTAAGGATGGTTGGTTAAGTGAAGTATGTTAATAGTTTGTTATTTTGTCTTAATTAGTTAGTTATATTTTCCTTTGCTGTTTTTCCTGGTCAGCTCTTATGTTTGGCTCTTTGTCCTTATATATATGTAGCTTCTAGTCATTGTATTCATTCAATAAGAGAAATATAATATAAAATTATTCTTCATCTTGTTCTTCTCTCACGTCTCTTAGAAGCATAGTGCTGTTGTGCTTCTTGTTTTACCTGTAAAAGTTTACACTGTTGCCTACTGTCTTTTCATGTTTGCTTATACAATTGCTGCCCTTATATGCCCTATGCTCCACTACAAATACACTTGCTTTAGTTAAGTGCCAAATAGTCTCATTGTATAGAGCTATTCTACCTTACATTAGTTTTCCCTACTCGTCTCTTCCTTACATTAATCCTCCGCTCGTAATTCCTATCAAGTTTGTTTATCTCCATTAAATAAATAGTATAATCTTAGGCTAGAATGATGGATGTAGCCCTTAATTAGTGAACCACCTTAAATCTTCTTGTTTATTTCTTTATTGTCATTCATTATTAACGTAGCTTGCATGTTTGGTTCCAACATTAAAACACATCATAAACATTTACTTAAACTCTATTTTTGTGATCCTTAAATGATTGAAACACCTCACCTCTCAATAAGGCAAAGCAAGGGAGGAGGCAAGCTATTGGCGTGCAAACATGCTCTAAATGGCAAATAATGTTTCTGACCTCGTAAATCAGTCTAAAACAGAAGTAAAAGGATGTATAAATGGGTATTTACAAAATCATATAGGGACACCATGTTGCAGCAAGTTGGTTACATATTGTCGATGGTAAATCCAAGAAAAAAAAAGGTGATATAAATAATTTAAAATAAAAAAAGGAAATAATATATACAGTTCAGGGCTGTATATAAAAAATAATCTTGTATTTAATTTATATAATTTGAAATTATTTTTACTTTGAAAACATAAATATTTAATTATAATTAATGATTTGAATCTTTATTCTTTCGTGGGAAGTTAAAATCTTTATATAAAACATTAATTGTTTTTCAATTTTTAGATTAAATTACCTTAAAAATCTAAAATTATTAATGATAAAGGGAATTTGTTAATTTTTATTTATATATGCTACTTGATTTTATTTTGGATCTAAGTTATGTCAACTGACCTCATTGAATATACACTACATCCGCTCATGTTGTCTACTTTATCATTATGGCATGTAAGATTAGTTAGGCCGTGACAGTTTGTCACAAAATATCACCATTGTCCACTCGTGTGGACACGGAATACCTGTGGGCTTGGCCCCACAAACTTATGGGTCAAGAGCATTGACTTGACTTGCATATATATTTGGTGAGGTTTATTGTTCCCCAAAATCATATGATAGTAGGAGAATTAGCCCATCTAATATATATGCAGATTTACAACACATTATTTTATCGATGTGAATCTTGTTTTACATGTGAAGAGTTACGGTAATTCTTTTGGGATGAGTTAACACTAATAAAGTAACAGAGTAGGCAGTAGTTGATAAATTATGATCATTTAGGGTTTTTGACTAAATTCTGACTATTTGCAACTGTTCCTGTTTACCCACTAATATTATTTCGATCAATCATTTACTAATGTAATTCGAAGTGGTAAAATAATTTTAAAAAATCAAAATATAAAATGTTTGACCCCCAAATGGCATGACCTGTGCACGATGACATGTGGTTTTTGACTATATTGTATGTGCCTCATTTTGGGTTCCCAAACACGATACGATCAATAATACAGCATGACACGACATTTTTCATAAAACGACATGACGCAAAGCACAACAAAAAAAACACAATTTCAATGGTTATACTCCTACCTAATTTTTCTTAAGTACATTATGCTATTATGCCATACTTTTTGGTCATATGGATTTTGGATTTTCTGGGCAGTTTAATGTACTAGCTAGCCCAAAAGGAAGTGTGGCTGGATAAATTAGTGGGGAAACTAATATGATACCAGATATATGGGCTTAGCTTGAATAACTCAGGTATGATGAGCTAATTACTTGAACACTTATAATGCAAAAGTACAACAAGATCCAATTTTTTAGTCTGAAAATGAGTTGACATTAGGAGTTAGCACCTAAAAGTTATTCCAAGTCTCATCTGGCTTTATCTTAGGTTTAGGTTTCCTTATTTTAACCAATACACCACAATACATGACCACAAAATATGATCAAAAGCTTAATATTAACTACTCCACACTTCAACCCATCAACTCCATCCTCTTATTCTTATACATCTCACTTTTTTCTTCATATATAAACACAATGCAGGCAGACTCCATATTCATCACTACCAATCCATACAAAACCAATTACCAACTATCTCTTTTAAATCCAAGTTCTTTAAAAGTAAAACTCACCAATGGCTTACTTAATCAAGAATCATATTTTTTGCCTTACATTACTACTCTGTCTCATCACATTTTCCACCTCAGCTCGAATCCTTGATGAAGCAGCTGCCCCTGTTGCTGGAACCGGGCCTTCTGGTGGGGCTGGTGTTGGAGCTATCGGTGCAGCTGTTGGGCCTGGTGTTGGACCTGTTGGTGCCACAGGTGCAGCTGGTGGGCCCGGTGTTGGAGCTGTGGGTGGCACCGGTGCAGCTGGTGGGGCCAGTATTGGAGCTGTGGTAAATGGGAACCATCCTGATTTAATCTTTTTCATGCATGACATCTTAGGAGGATCAAACCCAACAGCCAAAGCAATAACTGGTGTTGTTACAAACCCTGCTGTTAGTGGGCAGGTACCCTTTGCTAAGCCCAATGGCGCGGTCATCCCAACAAACAACGGAATCCCTCAAAACAACGACAACACTGGAATAATCAACAACAACAATGTTCCATTCCTAACCGGTCTTGGTGGTGGAAATCCGAATATAATGCAAAATAATGGTAACAACTTCATAGGAGGAAATGGATTCCCTATCATGAATGGTGCACAACTCTCTTCGGGAAACACCCTGCAGCAGCTTATGTTCGGAACAATGATTGCTGTCGATGACGAGCTAACTGAAGGACACGAATTGAACTCAGGTATGTTGGGACGTGCACAAGGGTTTTATGTTTACAGCTCGGTTGATGGAAAGACACAAACTCTGGCTTTTACTGCTATGTTTCAAGAAGGTGGTTATCACGACAGTCTAAACTTCTTTGGGGTTCATCAGACTGCGGTTTCTGAATCTATTATTGGTGTCATGGGTGGGACTGGGAAGTATGTTAATGCTAAAGGATATGCTGTTGTTAAAACACTTCCTCCTGTTGATGTACATGAGACTGATGGCCTTGAAACCGTGCTCGAGTTTTCAGTTTTTCTGACTTATTGATGTGCTTAGATTGTGTAATTGTTGTTGTTTATGATTTGTATTACATTGTGAAGTTTGTGTAGAATGTGAAAGATATTTGATTGTTTTGAAAAATTTGTTTACATTGTTAAAACTTGTACAGTTCATTTGTTAACACATAGCTTGGCCTATGAGTGTAATCACATTGCTTAATGGATCCTTAAATCTGATAAATTTGAATATGGTATGAGGGCCTTTGACCTTTTTTTTGTGATCCATGTTTGTTGGGTTTAAAGCATCAATAGAAGTGAGGCCCATAAGGTTTGTCAAGGAGCTGAAATTAACCCAGAGTGAACATGAAAATTTGAAAAAAATAAGATTATTTAACAACTTTATTCCAAAAACAAGCTTCGGAAAAACTTTACTCCCAAAATAAGCGTCCTTGCCTTCAAACCTAGGCTTGGTAAAAACTCGCGTTTACTAACAGCGAGTTAAAGCAAATGGTCAAAATTTGAGTAAAGGGTCAATTCCCTGTTAGGTCAGCGACTTAAAGAGTTGACTGGTCAACTCATATGTCGCTGTTACTAACAGCGACTTAATGCGACTTAAATTTCCAGTTTCTCTTCTTCCTCATTTCAGTTTACTTCGTCATTCCAAGTTTATAACCTACGAGATCTCCCTCTTCTTTCCACCATTAAAATCAACCTCAATTCTTCAATTAATCTCATCAAATTCCAAGTTTGTACTAATTAGTTCTGTCATCTTCCTACGTTCACTTAAGTTACTATTTTTTTGTGTTTTTTTCCATTTTCGAAAATTACGGTTCACAAAATGTTCATGAACTTTCACATAAATGCAGGTTCTTAAACTTGCAATTTACTACTTCTTGTTGATCAACAAATTATCTATTAAGGTACGTTTTTATTATAAATTTTTTAGTTCTTGTTGATTTTAAAATGTATGTCATTTATAGTGGTCATATAATATCAAATTCTATGAATTTGTCAAATGTACTTGTTATTTGCCATGATCTTCATATTGAGGTTGTTTGTTCATGAATTTAATGTAGAAAATGTTTTAGTTTAATGTAGAGAATGTTTGAATGCGAACCCTAAATTTGAGTTTAATTTAGAGAATGTTTGAATGCAAAACCTAAATTTAATCAATGTTGTTATGTAGTATATATTTATGAGCTTGATGGTGATGTTGATTTTGTACGTATTGTTGTAGAAATGGCTTCATTTCGTGTGACTGTTGTATGCTTTTGGAATGGTTCAATTCGATCAAGTAGTAACAATGTTAAGTATGTTGGGGGAAGACGTAAACTGTTTGCATGCAACTCAAACATGGATTTGAATGAATTTAAACATCTTATATGCTCTAAGATTGGCATTTACAGTACAAGAAGTACTATTAATGTAAGTTTTAAGTACAATATGAGTGGAGATTTGTTAGCTTTTCCGGTTGAGGATGAGGAGGCTTTAGATGCAATGTGGGAGTACTCAAAGTCTACCTCTATTCCTTCTTTAGAGTTATATGTAGAAGAGGTACCCTTAGGGAATCAAGATGTCAATGTTGAAGAAACAAATGCATTCCTGAATGTAACTTCTTCTGCTCCTTCTCATACCCCCTTCCCTACCCAAGAAACCTAAAATCCTATTATGGCATCTTCCTCTTCTCCTTTTAATGAACCCAATGAACTTCAAATTCAAGTCTCAAATGATGATACTTTTAACTTAGAAGATACAAATGAGCCTTGGGTGATGTTAATAGTGAGAGTAATGAATTCGTAGAAGCTCCTTCTGAGGAGGATGTGGGTGTTGACGAGGAGGCTCTAGCTAATGACATGAGCTTAGGCAACATTCCAACAATCATTGCTCCTACACCTTATGCACTAGTTCCCCCTCTAGATGAACACGTTGAGGATAACTGTTGGAGGTCTTGGGCATGTGATACAACCTATACCGATGAAGGAGAGTTTCAAAAGGGTATGATGTTTGATAACAGGGATGCGTTGTTGGATGCTGTTAGATTGTATCATATTCGTAGGAACGTGGAGTACCGAAACGAGACTTCAAATCAAACCGTGCTCACCTTGAAGTGTAAGAGAGGGTGTGCTTGGAGGCTTAGGGCTAGGAAGAGCTCCTATTCATCTTCATGGGAGATTGTTACATATAAAGGGAAGCATGGGGGTTGTGTATTAAGTACTGAAAATGTTTCAGCTGGACACATTCATTTGACCTCTTCCGTGATTAACAATCTTATTAGAAATTGTGTTGCTGAAGACCCATCAATTAAGGTCTCAATAGTGCGACAAATGGTGAAAGACCAATGTGGTGTCAAAGTGACCTATAAGCGGGCATGGTGTGCTAAACAGTAAGCCCTTCTCTCCATCTATGGGACATGGGAAGATTCTTATCCTCTTCTTCCACGGTTCTTGAAAGCATTGCAACTTTCTAACCCCGGCACTGTAGTTGATTGGTTCTTTAAGGAAGATAATGATGTTGGTGTGTACATCCGTCCTAGTATTAGAACTTTTCAACGTGTCTTCTGGGCTTTTAAACCTAGTATTGAGGGGTTCAAGTATTGCAAACCCCTTATTGCCATTGACGGAACACATTTGTATGGTAAGTATTTCCATACGTTGTTAACTGCGATTGCTCAAGATGGGAACAAGGGAATCTTCCCGCTTGCATTTGCTTTGGTAGAGAAAGAATGCATAGCTGCGTGGCCTTGGTTTATGGCGTGTGTTCGTAAACATGTGATGCATAGTCCAGGTTTATGTGTTATTTCCGATAGACATGCGGGCATTCTACCAACTATGGAGGAGCCGGAATGGCAACCTCCGAATGCCCATCGTAGGTTTTGCTTGCGGCATTTGTTAAGTAACTTCAACCGTCAAATGGGTAATGTGAAGCTGAAAAAGATGTATGGAAGGACTACAGAGCAAAGACAACCACATAAGGTCATTAAGGGATTGAAGGCAACTAGTGTTGTTAATCGAGAAGCTCTTTTTTGGATTGATCAAGTTAGTGATATGTGTAAATGGTTTATATGTCATGATGGAGGGTATAAGTATGGTGTTACTAATACCAACTTAGCCGAAGTATTCAATAACGTGATGAAGGGTGTACGTTTCTTGCCTATAACTACTCTTGTGGAGTTCACCTTCTACCGTGTTAATGATTATTTTGTTAAAAGACGCAAGAATGCAAATGCATGGTTAATTGGGGGAAGTAAGTACACTTCACACGCGACAAGAATTATCACCTGTAACACTGAGAAGGCAAACTTCCATGAGATTGTCGCATTTGACTATAGACGAGGCCTTTTCAAGTTAAGACTGGACGTGGTAATAGAGAATCCGCCAAGGGTGGTAAAATACAAAGTGTGGATATGAGTGAGAGGAAATGCACTTGTAACAAACCCTTCATATATTAGTTACCTTGTTCTCATGTTCTTGCCGTTTGTATTAAAAGACACTTATTGTATGAGCGTTTTGTGAACTCCTGCTACACAACCCAGAGCTATGTTAATACATATGAATCCATATTCATGCGTTGATTGATAAGAGGTCATGGCCTCAATACACCGGTGTTGAGCTGATACACGATCCAGATCACATTCGTGGACTAGGAAGACCTAAGTCAAGGAGGATCACCAACGAGATGGACGAAGGCTCAAGGAGACGCAACGCTTGTCGACGTTGTGGTAGTGAAGGTCACAACACTAGAACTTGCACGTCAAGGTAAATAATATTTGTATTTGAGTATATAAACATAAACACTATGAAACAAATAATAACATAAGTAAACAATTTGAGTATTTCTTAAGTATTGCATATACAATCATTACTACAACTTAGTTGTTGTTGAATTGCAGTAGAGATGGATCCAGCAGCTCCAGGCCCTCGAGACCCTAGTGTACTGACGATGCAGGCGGATCACATGAGCAGTGTACTATGGGATGTCCAGATTAGTGAACTTAGTATTTTGAATGTATATGCCTTTATACTTTAACTTTATGCTAATATAATCTTTGCGTTTAGGTGTCCGACGTGGAGTCATATAAACCAGGCATCCTGACTCTGCTCCGTGGGACATTGACGCATGGATCATCCCCTACCTTCAGCGAGCGAGGTTGTACGACTTCCACCTCATCGCTTATGGGAGAGTCGATCGGGCGCTAGTCACGGCTTTAGTCGAGCGGTGGCGCCAAGAGACCCATACCTTCCAACTACCTCTAGGTGAGGCTACTGTCACTTTACTTAACGTAGCTGTGCTTACACGGCTTCCCATCGAGGGACATGCCGTGTGCACCGTTGGACGCCAACTGAAAGTTGGCAAGACAAAGTCCATAGATTATTAGGAGTCCGACTTCCCGTAGAGGTAACCAAAGGGAGTAGCCTGCGCGTAACATGGTTTGCGCAGAACTTCTCGCACCTCCCTAAAGGTACTGATGAGGCTACCGTTGAGAGATATGCTAAGGCGTATCTCTTAATCTGATTGGTGCTGTCTTGTTCTCCGACAAGACTGGCAACAGGGTACAGCTTTTGCACTTGACGTTGCTTGATGCGCCATGGGAGGTCATCTCTGGTTATAGCTGGAGTTCCGCAACCCTAGCTTATCTTTATAGAAGACTGTGTGAAAAGCTTCCCGGAAGAACGTGAAGGAGATCGCTGGGCCCCTGATTATTTTGCAGGTAATACTAACTTTACATGTTAACGCTTTATTTCTTAATTTATTTTTGTGTTTCGTTTACTTACTTATATCTGTAATTCATAGCTTTGGGCGTGGGAGCACATTCTAATTGGGCAACCGATGAGGAGTGTGGGACGTGGTGCATTTGCGCCACCAATTCTTCCACCCCCATATGTGCCGTATGGATCGTGGTGGTCCTTTGAAAAACGTACAAAGACCCACACAGGATCGGGCGTGGGGTTCAACCGCGATCAATTCGATCTACTTCGAGCTGACTAGGTAAAGACTTCACAACAACTAGTCTTGTAACTATCATATATCTGTAATTTACTTATTAAACTTTCACGTGTAGTTTCGATGGGACCCTTACCCCGTTGAGTCATACGTTGCATTGCCTCAACACTCAGCGATATTGTCAGGGGCGTGGAGAGCCTCTGTACCTTTGATATGCTTCGACATAGTCGAAGTTCATCTCGCTGAGCGTGTACTGCGCCAATTTGGGATGGTACAGGGCATTCCGCCGCCTTGTGACACAGTGGCGGATCTCCATCACAGTTTAGGCAAGGGTCAGGAACCCAAGAACTGGTTGGAGATCAGCTGGCGCCATATAGCTCGTTGGGATCACAGGCTGGAGCTGCTGGCCCAAGGTGCACCGATTGAGGCTGTAGGCGCACCTACTTTGGTGGATTACATGCCGTGGTTCCTCTCTATCACTCGTCGATGGATGACACCACGAGGTATCCTCGCGGCAAGCCAGTACGCTCCTGCAGCACCGACGATGACACACTTTTTAAGTATTCTTCAACGTTGATTATTATTCATAGAACTTACATGCTATATATTTCATTAATACTTCAGTCTTAATGCAGGCATGGGGCATTGCATCTGTCATCAGCTCCACCCAGGAGGAGCCTGTACGGGAGATTGCCCAAGGCATACTCCTAGGGACACCGTTTCAGCACTTCATTGCAGAAGTCGATGTACCCGACACCAGTATGGACGAGCAGTGGTCATCTCCTCATCATGGCGACGTTCATCTTGAGGAGGCAGACTTAACGAGCCCCGACTACGGTGCCGGGTCCTCACAGAGGGCTGGATCATCACATTATCAATCACCTCCCCTACCCAAGCGTCATGCGACGGCCTCTTACTATCGTAGAAGGCCTCATAAACCGTCACAGTTCGACAGGGTACAGGAGGAGGATTAGCATTTGTATACTGTTTGTATATAGTGAACATTAGTGACATTTTGTATATATTGAACATTTGTACATATTCAATATTTGTAACATTTGGACTTTTGTGTATAATTTGTAATATATATGTAGATGTATATATTTTTATCGTATTATCACACGTTTATTATGAATAAAATGATGTTAAGTACTTAGAGTGTTTGGCGATGAATCATTCCGCCAAGAATGCAGTATGAATTTAATCAAAAACAAACATACAATTATATTCAAATTGGGAAAATGCTCTCGAAAATTCAACACAATCTCATTCATGTTCAACGAATCCTATCAAATTACATAGTTCATTCGTTAAGTTAAACCACCGCAGCTAACTAACATTTCTTCTTAAACTTTCTCATGATCCTTTCAGTCTCTTCTTTCCTATGTGCCATATCATCTATTTGTCTCTAGAGATTAAATACCTCATCTTTAAGCTCTTGTTTTTCTTTTTCAAGCCGTATTATTACACTAGTAGAAAAAAACGTATTTTCTGCTTATCATTTGCTGCGGTTTTTTCATATACGCAGCAAAAAATAGGAAAAAGAACAAGAAAAAAAAATAATTGCTGCGGTTCTATGCCTTGACTGCAGCAAATACTCAGTTGAACATATAAATGCTGCGGTTTGATGTGTGCCCGCAGCAAATACTATTCTCAAATGCTGTGGTTTGTGTTGTCCCCGCAGCAAATAGGCTTTGAATTTTAATAACTGCTGCGGTTGTGGTCTTTAACCGGAGCAATTAAGTTCACTAAAATGGCGCCATTTATATTTTAACGTTTATATTTTCATGAGAAATAACCCTTCGGTTTCCTTATACTGCACGCACAAAACGAACACGCATACTGTTTTCCTTCGTTCTCTTTATAATTCGTTCCATTCCAGACTTCTTCAAACTTCTCTTGTTCATTATCAAACTTCAAACTTTGAATTTTCATAAACTTCGATACAGTACAGCGGTTTTTTTCTTCTACTTTTCTTGTTCTTCTACTGTTCTTATTCATCATCATTCTTCAAAATCGTTCTTGTTCATTATCAAATTAAACTTCAAACTTAGAATTTTCATAAACTTCGAACACATATACAGTACATCAGTTTTCTTCTATTGTTCTTCAAGGTATTATTTTTTCAAGCTTAATTTAAGTTCTTCAACCTTCATTATGTTTTAGGGATTTAGTTTTTTTATACTAATTTTTTTTCATTGTATAGGTTATACACAACCCACCAAAACCCACGAAATTCAAGGTATCTTTTTCATTTTGATTTTGTAAGTTAGGTTTAAATTTGTCATACTTTATGAATGTGTATGTTGTTGTTTTTAAGTTTTAAATTTATCCTATATATCATGTTTTGTTATATTTTTAAGTAATTTCTTCATTTTATTTATCAATGTGTGTGGTTTTTATGTTTTAAATTTATCATAATTTATTTCTAGTTTGTAAATTAGGTTTAATTAGGGTTGTTTATGGTTAAATGAATGAGTTGTTGATATGAATGTTAATTAGTTGTCCAAGTTTATGAATGTGATTTTATTTTTATTATTTTTATATGAATATTAATTATGGTTACTATAATAAACATTATTTGGACAGTTTAAAAAACATTGTGTTATTATTTGGGTTAATTACTGTTAAATGAATGATTATTACTTAATTTTGTGGTTATTTAGAGTTCGATAAGTATATATGTTTAAAAGTTGTGTATTAATTTTGTTTTGAATCAATTAATCACACTAATTAGGATGACAAACGATCGTTCTTGGATGTATGGAAGCATTGAATCGTCGGAATTTATTGATGGCGTATTAGAATTTTGTAATATTGCGGTTGAACATCAAGTTAGGACGGGGGGGAGTTGGTTTTTATTGCCCATGTGTCAGTTGTGGCAATGTATCAAAGGTAGATAGTGTTGATATCCTTAGGGAGCACATACTTCGATGTGGGTTTAGGCCTCAATATCATGTTTGGGTTTTGCATGGTGAGGAGAGAGTTTACAAAGAGAAAAGTGTTGTTTAGGACGTCGATAATGTGGCCGATGTCAATGAGGATGTTTTAGATCATGTTGATGGGTATGAGACAGACGAAGAGAATGTCGATGAGGATGTGGATCATGTTGATGAGATGATGGAGGGAGTCGAGGATGAGTTAGGAAAACGTCCTCGTGCTTTTGACTTGTTGACAGAGGCTTCTCAAAAGCCTTTGTACCCTGGATGTACAAAGTCCACCAAACTAACAGCAGTGTTGACAATTTTCAACATTAAGTCAAAGTTCAATTGGAGTGACGCTAGTTTCACAATGTTATTAGAAGCGTTAGGTGAGATGCTTCCTGAGGGAATTGAACTTCCAAAGTCGACATATTATGCCAAAAAGCTCATGTGTCCTTTCGGCTTAGAGTACCAGAAGATTCATGCGTGTCCGAATGATTGTGTGTTGTATCGGAATGAAAACGAGAACTTAGAAGAGTGTCCTAGGTGTGAATTATCGCGCTACAAGCGTAAAGGGGCTCGGGATGCTAAAGGGCCCCCGGCTAAGGTATTGTGGTATCTTCCAATAATACCTAGATTCAAGCGCTTGTTTTCTATAAAGAAAGATGCGTTAAATTTGAGGTGGCATGCAGATAGGGTGAAGAAAGGTCACTTGCTCACACATCCATCTGATTCTCCGGAGTGGAAGAGTATTGATAGGTTGCATAAGACTTTTGGGGATGAGGTTCGTAATTTAAGGTTCGGACTGTGTACGGATGGAATAAACCCATTCGGCAATCTTAGTTCTCAACATAGTACTTGGCCGGTACTTTTAGTGATCTATAATTTTCCACCTTGGTTGTGTATGAAGCGTAAGTACATAATGCTTTCGCTTCTTATCTCAGGTCCTAAACAACCTGGCAATGACATAGATGTGTATCTTGCACCTCTCGTTGAGGATTTGAGAAAGATGTGGGATGAAGGCGTTTCAGTGTTTGATGCATATGCTAATAAGGAGTTCACCTTGCGTGCAATGATTTTATGCACCGTTAATGATTTTCCGGCATATGGCAACTTATCGGGGTATAAGAACAAAGGGAAGAAAGCATGCCCAATATGTATCGATGACATGGAATCCACGTGGATTCTTAAGTGCAAACACGTATTCATGCACCATCGATAGTTCCTCTCACGAGACCACCAATATCGTAAGAAGAAGAAGTTGTTCAACGGGGAGTTTGAGGACCGTGTAACTCGTCGACCGTTGACCGGTTATGAGGTTTATGAACAAGTTAAGGGAGTTGAGACTGTATTTGGTAAAACGGGGCAAGTGCAAGGGGGTGAAGACCGATTATGGAAAAAAGAATCAATCTTTTGGAAGCTTCCATATTGGAGAGATCTACAGGTTAGGCATTGTCTTGACGTTATGCATATAGAGAAAAATGTATGCGATGCCATACTCGGGACTCTCATGAACATTCCGGGTAAGACAAAGGATGTTAGGGCCGTGCGAGATTGGTTTGAATGTAAGGGTCTTCGTCCGGAGTTGTGGGCACATGTTAAGGTGAGTAAGAAAAGAAATAGAGCTGATGAAGTTGGTGGCAGTAAGAAGAAGATGAGTAATGACAAAGTTTATTTGGCTCCAGCTTGCTACACATTGTCCAAAGCAGAGAAGCGGACATTTTGTGAGTGTTTGTATGGCATTAAGGTTCCGTCTGGGTACTCATCCAACATGAAGAAATTTGTGAGCCTAAATGGTGAGCTGAAGTTGGGAAGCATCAAATCTCACGATTGCCATGTAATGATGCAAGTGTTCTTACCAATTGCAATCCGTGGAATACTGCCAAAACATGTGAGATATGTTATTACCGAGCTGTGTTCGTTCTTCAACACAATTTGTAGTAAAGTTCTTGATCCCTTTAAACTTGATGCACTTCAACTCGACGTGATTGTAACTTTATGCAAGTTTGAGATGTATTTTCCACCTTCTTTCTTTGACATAATGGTTCATCTTATTGTCCATCTCGTTCGTGAGATCAAGCTTTTGGGTCCAGTTTTTTTAAGGTGGTGTTATCCTTTTGAAAGACACATGGGTGTTTTACAAAACAAGGTGAGGAATCCAGCACAACCCGAGGGGAGTATGATTCAAGGCACTGTGAGCGATGAGATTAGTAACTTTATAGCCGAGTATTTGGCCATGGCAAAGCCAATTGGACTTCCCACCTCTAGACATGAAGGAAGGCTTGAGGGAAAAAGAACAATTGGTTCCAAATCGGTCACACCTCCTCGAGAAAGCCTTCTACAAGCACACTTGTATGTGTTGCATCATATTCCCGAAGTTCATCCTTTTTTGAGTGAGCATTTTGATATATTGCGTGCAAAACATCCTTCTAAAGGGGATAAGGCATTGA
The DNA here is from genome assembly GCF_026212465.1 of Amaranthus tricolor. Classification (NCBI taxonomy): domain Eukaryota; kingdom Viridiplantae; phylum Streptophyta; class Magnoliopsida; order Caryophyllales; family Amaranthaceae; genus Amaranthus; species Amaranthus tricolor. The sequence goes on from NC_080057.1 coordinate 16,049,564, forward strand.
TGAAGTTGCATAACAAGACGTGTTGGAATATGAAGAGATGATCAAATGCAACAAGAGAGGGGGGGGGGGGGGGGGTGAATTGTTGTGTATTGAGTTGTACTACGTTTTTGCTCTAACTTGCGGAATTTTAACAAATAAAATAAAACTTAAGCTTAAGAAGCAAGAAATAAAAAGGAGACAAAGATTTTACGTGGAAACCTTCTTGGCCTAATAAGAAGGAAAAACCACGACCTCCCGGGATTTCAAAATTCTCACTATGTTTAGGCAATCAATTACAATTACACAAAACAATGTTTGCTTCACTTAAAGCTTCTCTACTCTAGGCCTAATTCTCTTTCTCTATTCTCCCTTTCTATTTCTCTTCTCACGTTTCTCTTTTCTTATACCCTTAGACTTCCCACAAGTCTAATTACAACAAATCACACATCAACCCTTACAAGGCCAATTCTCAAGAGGATAAGAATTAAAATAATTACTTAAGAAAAATATAATAAATTAATTGGCATTGGAAAACTGAAAATATTTTTCTTAAGATGATCTCCCTTTAATGGACACTCTTGGATTCTCTTGGATTTATTTTGGTTCGAGCAAAGTCCCTTCTATTTATAGTGGGAACAGCCAGCAGTTTCCTCAGACATACCTCCCACTACCCCCACGTTCTCAAAACAAAAGGTGGTGGAATTATGAAAGTGTCCGGCTGTTATTTGCTCAAAGAAAAATCAGTTTCCTTAATGCTAAAAATAGCATAGGAGTTAAAAAACATAAGATCCTAAAAAATAGGAGATCTAAATCTAATGAAGAAAATGTCTTGGGCTATTTTTAGAAAACCTAAAAATAGATTTGCCAATTAACTTACTAATTAATTTAAGCAATTAAATTAATTCTAAACCATTACATCAACTTAAAAACAGAAAATAACTAATTCGCAATTTTCCAGTCGATGTTATTCTCCAGACCTGCTACGTAGGAACAACGTACTGTCTCCAGCTTCAACTTCAGTCAGAATGTTCATTTTAGGAACAGTAGACTGTACGTCTACTTTGAACATTATAACACTTATCTAACATCTTGGACATATTAAGACATGTATATCTTCCACGAACCAAGTCATAGGCTTCATCAACGATTCAAACTAAATCGGATATATACCTACAAAACAATCTCTAAAAATATGTTTGTTTATTTAAAAGTGAAGTCATCATCAAAACCTTAAGAGACCAACAAATTCCCCCTTTTTGATGAGGACAAACTTTATAAACAAACTTAAGTAAAATAGAGTAAAACAAAATTCTTAGAGGATACTAGAGATTAAAGCAACTCTAAATAACTTAGCAAATCAACTCGTTACAATATAATTTACCAAGCATTCACAATAAAACAATTTACTCCATAATATCAAATATGTTTTAAAAAATTTCAAAATTAATTAATCTAAAACTTAAATGAAATAAACTAAAATTAATTAAACTGACATAATTAAACTGACATAATAAAACTAACACAAATTATTAAGTATTTTCAACCAAAAACAACTTGAAAACAAATTTACAAAAACAAGTAAATATCCATCAACTTGAAAACAAAGATGATCATTAAGCTAGCATAAACTCAGCACATTATCATCAATAACAAACAATATAAATCAACTAATATAAATTCACTGCTCTTCTTAAGTTTGTGTATAATCTTCCCCCTTTTGTCATCAATCAAAAAGAATTAGGGGTTATCAAACCTCAGCACAAACTATATAGATTTGTCAGTGATGAAAGCAAGAAACAATAATAAGAGTAAGTGCCATGAATAAAAATCAAACCTGCATATAGTTAATTGTCACAGACCATTAATAAAAGCAAAGAAAGAAAAGTAGCAATTGTTCAACATTACAACAACAATGTACCCCAGATGGTACAAAGTAAAAGGTGAAATTGTTTGTGAAATGTAACAGCCAATCAAATCTTAAAAACATAGGGAGAGGGTTCAAGGGGCAGTCTCTTCTTCGTCCACATATTCGGTCTGCACTTCTACTGTATCCAACTTTGCACCAAGACGATGCTCCATCATGGTCAGTTGATCAACAATTGAAGCGAGTGAGACACGAACTTCATCTTGAAAAGCACTGAATTGAGACTGTAGATCATTAAGCTTGGAGAGAACAGAATGTGAGGAAGCTGTAGAGATTGAATCAGCACAACCAATACCAGGAGATGATGGAAATGGTGGTGGTGTAAAGTGAATAGGTGATGGAGGTGGTGATGAAGTTTGATTTGGTGGTGGAGTGGTTGGCTTGGGTGAGAGAGGTTCGTTTGAAGTAGGCTCAAGAATGGTTTCAGTGATATCATCAACCATTACAGCCTTTTGTTTTGAAGCAAGCCTCCTACTCTTTCTTTGAATAGCTTTACCCTTCCTCCTTAAGGCAATCACAACCTCTTCATCACTGGAATCATGACAGAGATCTTGAGGCACTTCTTCACCTAAAGCTTCTTCCTCTCCTTGTTCCCCCTCAGTTCTTGTCCCCTCCTCCTATTCCCCTTCTTCAGTGGGAACAGGCCCTTGTTCTTCCTCCTCTACTTCTTCTTCTTTTTCTTTTTCTTTTTCTTCTTCTTTTTCTTCTCCTTTTTCTTTCTTTATTTTTACTTCTTTTTCAATTTCTTCTTCTTCTTCCTCCATTTCCTCCTCATCAGAACCTACATCAATTACTTCTTCTGATTCGTTTATTAACACCCCTTCATCATTTAATTTGAGATGCAAATTTTTCAGACACCGTGCACCAATTTTCATATTGGGACCCATTGGGAACTCCAGCCCATCCAATGGTACCCCAAGCTTACGAAAAATCCATGTCAACAGCCCACCATAGCCCACAACATTCTTCTTCTCAATGCAGTCAGATAAATGTAATATCATCAAAGATGGAAAATTTATTTTTATTTGATTGTCCATGCAATAAATCAAAGTTGCATCACGTAGACTCACCTCACTCCTCTTAGAGTTTCGGGGCAAGATGAATCTTCGTGCTACATTATAGAGTAATTTATGCAATGGTGACAAGACATTGTGACTGATTTTACCCCTTTTTGTTCAACCCCTAAAAACTCAAAAATCGTTTTTTCATTTATTCCAGAAAAAACTATCTTAGTACATACACAGTATGTATCAAAACCAACATTCGGAATATTGAACCATTCTGCCAACAAAGCGCTGTTAAACTCTAATTTCATGTTCCTAACCTTACTAGAACACATTCCACATTCATTGGAGAAGTTTGAAATAAACTCTCGCATAATGTTTGGGAAAATGGGATTACAACTATACTCAGTCATCAAAACCTCCCATTCTTGAAATTTTAAAATAGTATGAAGTTGAGGAAAGTGTGTAGAGTCATACTAGTACTTATCTACCCCAAATCTAACGGACATTTCTTTTGCAATCTCTTCAGCACTGTTAGGATCTACTTGCTTCAAACGCTTGACTGCTTTGGAGGATGATTCTCTTTTTGGTGAGAATGTTTTGCGTTTTGTTCCAATATTTTCAGTGGTTTCTTGGGATGGTGATGGTGCAGCGTTCAGTAATGGGGGTGGATGAACAATTTTTAAGGGTTTTGGCTGGATGTTTTGGTGAGATTTAGAGGCTTTCTTTCCTGATTTAGACGTTTTCTTGCTTGATTTTGGAGTTTTCATGTTTGAATTTTGAAAGGTTGAGGAAGAAGGAGGACGGTTTCTTGTGACGGTTTGTGAAGAGGGAAAATGATGGTTTGAGTGATTTGATGTGATAAAGGGTTTTTAAAGAGGGTTGACGGTTACCTCACGTCCTTTCTCATCAATGCCATTCATCATGGCTTTTGATATGGAAAGATTGTTTGGGATTAAAACCGTTTCCCATTATTTTTAATTTAAGTTGGCCGTACATTAAAAAAAAATGAAATAAATTATGAAAAATGAATTTTAAAATAAAATAAAAATAGGAGAATGATGAATTAAAAAAAAAATTATAAGGAAAATAACGAACATATTGCTGTGGTCTGATCAAACTAACAACATGCAAACAAGAGAATATTCATAGTACAAACTTCATTACGTGTTTACCTGATCCATGCAATAATTGATTTTCAATCAAAATTTTGAGGTTGATTCCTGACCCTCTTTTTTCATAATGCTTCATTGGAAATCTTATGCAACCAACTTTAGTGAAGCTTGATCATACCAAGTTCCAATCTCATCTTTTCATATTGTTCTCTTGGAAGTGGTTTGGTCAGAATGTCTGCAACTTGTTCATTAGTATTAACATGCTTTAATATAATATTTTTGTTTTCTACATTGTCCTTAAGAAAATGATGTCTAATATGTATGTGTTTAGCTCGTGAGTGATGCACTGGATCTATAGATATACATATGGCACTGGTATTATCACAATAAATAGGAACACATTCAAATTTAATACCAAAATCTCTTAGTTGCTGTTTTATCCAAAGCATTTGGGAACAGCAAGTTGCTGCTGCCACGTATTCAGCTTCGGCTGTGGATAATGCAACCGTGTTTTGTTTCTTGGAACTCCATGAAACTAAACAAGAGCCAAGAAATTGTACCATACCTGACGTGCTTTTTCTATTAACTAGATCACCTGCATAATCTGCATCACTAAAGCCTTTGAAATCATAAACATCACTTTTAGGATAAAATAGGGACAAGTCGTCTGTTCCCTTCAAATATCTTAAAATCCGTTTTACTGCTGTGAGATGTGATTCTTTAGGATTTGATTGAAATCTAGCACATAAACCAACACTAAATGAAATATCGGGTCTACTTGCAGTTAGATATAATAAGGAACCTATCATGCCTCGATACATTGTTTGATCTACGTTAGTTCCTTTTAGGTCTTCATCTAATCTAACATTTGTAGCCATGGGTGTATGGTTGGTTTTAGCGTTGTTTAGCCCATACTTCTTAAGAAGTTCTTTTATGTAATTTTGTTGATGAATAAAAATACCATTTTCAGTTTGTTTAATTTGTAAACTAAGGAAGAAATTTAGTTCTCCCATCATGCTCATTTCAAATTCTGTGCCCATTAGGTTAGCAAATTCCTTACATAATAAATCATTAGTAGCACCAAAAATAATATCATCAACATAAATTTGAACAACCAAAATATGAGAACCTTTATTCTTAAAGAACAAGGTTTTGTCGATTTTTCCTCTAACAAAGTTATTTTGTATCAAAAACTTTGACAGTCTTTCATACCATTGCCTAGGAGCTTGCTTTAAGCCATATAGAGCTTTATCAAGCTTATAGACATGATCAGGACAAGAGGTATTCTCAAAACCTGGAGGTTGTTCAACAAACACTTCTTCATCAAGAAATCCATTTAAGAAAGCACATTTCACATCCATTTAATATAACTTAAAGTTCATAAATGCAGCAAAAGAAATTAAAATTCTAATGGCCTCTAACCTTGCTACTGGTGCAAAAGTTTCAGTGTAATCAATACCTTCTTGTTGATTATACCCTTTGACTACGAGTCTTGCTTTGTTTCTAATGATTATTCCATGCTCATCTAGCTTATTCCGAAATACCCACTTTAGACCAATTACCTTTTTGTGTTTTGGTTTGGGTTCCAAGTGCCATACCTTATTTCTTTCAAATTCATTTAATTCATCTTGCATGGCTATTATCCATTCGAAATCCTTTAGAGCTTCTTCGTGATTTTTGGGTTCAAGTGATGATAGGAACGCAAAATGAGCACAAAAGTTTCTCAGTTGGGATCTGGTTTGTGTTCCCTTATTCATATCACTTATAATCAGATCAAGAGGATGATAACTTTGGTATTTCCAAGGTTTAGGCACAAATTCTCTGAAGGGAACAGTAGCATGTTCTGATTCAGCATCTTGATATGCATTTTGTTCAGCTACTGGATCATCTTGGTCATCTGTGGGAACAGCTGGATTGGGAACAGTCAGCTGGTCCTGTTGTGCTGGTAGTTCCTGGACTTGGTCAGTTTTCCCTGCCTCTTCTTGTATTGGCTGTTCACCTGCTGTTCCTAGATCTTGCATTTTAACTCCTTCATCATCATCTTCTAAATTTGCAAGACCTATTTTAATATTATTTGTTTCCTGTTCACTTGTTGAAAAGTTAGTTTCATCAAAAATTATGTGAATAGATTCCTCTACGCACATTGTTCTCTTATTATAAACTCGGTAAGCTTTGTTATGTGATGAATAACCGAGAAATACTGCTTCATCACTTCTTTCATCAAACTTACCTATATTTCGTTTACCATTCACATGAACAAAACATTTGCATCCAAACACACGAAAATAGGAAATATTTGGTTTAACACCTTTGAGTAATTCATAGGGTGTCTTAGAAGTGATTGGCCTTATTAGTACACGATTCAAAATATAGCATGCAGTATTGACGGCCTCGGCCCAAAAATTCCTAGGTAGACCACTAGCAATCAACATGGTCCTAGCCATTTCTTCTAAGTTTTCTATTCTTCCTTTCCACCACTCCATTTTGTTGTGGTGTTCTAGGAGCGGAAAAATTATGATTTATACCATGTTCATTACAATAATTGATGAAGTTTGAGTTTTCAAATTCTTTGCCATGGTCCGATCTGATGTGAACAATTAAATTATTGGTAGATTTTTGTGTTTTATTAGCAAAAGATACAAACTCATCGAAAGCTTCATCTTTGCTTACTAAAATTAAGGTCCAAGCAAATCTACTAAAATCATCAACTATGACAAACACATATCTTTTGCCACTACGACTTTGTGTTCTCATAGGTCCACATAGATCCATATGAATTAATTCTAATGGTCTAGAGGTAGTCACCAGAAACTTTGATTTAAAGGATGACCGCACTTGTTTTCCTTTAGCACAAGGATCACAAATTTCATTTTTGAGGAATTTTATTGCTGGTAATCCTCTTACTAGGTCTTTTGATCTTAAGGTGTTAATCAATGAATAGCTAGCATGACCTAGATGCTTGTGCCAAAGAAGTGGGTCTTCTTTGATAACGCTTAAACACGTTAGACTGTTTCTGGGAACAGTGTCCAGGTCCACCACATAGGTGTTCCCTTTTCTGATTCCCTCTAGTACAAGGTCTCCTGTGTTGTTCCTAGAAATTATACATCGTTCAGAAGTAAACTTAACAGAGTTACCTTTGTCACAAAATTGAGAAATACTTAAAAGATTGTGTTTTAGATTCTCGACTAAAAATACATTGTCAATGGCATGGGAGCTTGATCTTCCAACTTTTCCTTTGGCGATTATTTCACTCTTCATATTATCACCGAAGGTTACAGTCCCCCCATCATACGCTTCAAGTGAGAGAAATCTTGATTTATTACCCGTCATGTGCTTGGAACACCCACTGTCGAGATACCATGAGTTGTTCTCTCTCACTTGAGCCTGTAAAGCAAACTAATGGTTAGTTTTAGGAACCCAGTCAGCCTTGGGTTCCCTGTCGATTAAATTTGAATCATGTTTCTCAATCCATATGCATTCGACATAAGTTTCATTTGCTTTAGTGTGTTGTTCCCTTTTTACACATTGATATTTTAGGTGTCCATTTTTACCACAAAAGGAACAGATTTTACTACTAGGGAGATCTACATAGACCTTTTCCCTTTTTTCATTCTTAACATAACCTAGACCTTCTTTACTCTTGGTTTTAGCATTTAGAATTCATTTGGGAATTTCATTGATTTTCCCTTTTCCTCTTAAGTTAATTTGATCTTTTAGAAACTTATTTTCTTTTTCATATGATTCTAATTTTAATTTTATTTCTTGAAATTCTGTGCTAAACACATGAGTGGTTTTATCATTTTCAACCAATTTTAATCCTAGCAGTTTGTTTTGATTTAATTCAATGTTAAGAATAATGAAATCCTGCTTTAATTTCTCCAATTGTTCTTTTAAAATGATATTCTTATCTAACAAATCAAAAAATCTACTTTGCACATCGATCCTAAAGAAATTTAGGTATGAGATATGATCTTTACTTAAGTTAAGGTCTTTCTCAATTTGGAGACACTTAGCTGTTTTTTCATTCAACTTTTCTTGTGTCTCTAATAGCAATTTGATTAATTTATTCTTACTTAAATTAGACAGTTGTTTAGGAGATGGACTAGAAGACATTACCTCTTTTTCCTTAGACTCTTCATGAGATGCCATGAGACACAGATTTGCGGTTTCTTCCTCTATTGGCGCTTCAGTTTCAGCTTCGCTTTCACTATCACCCCAAGCTGCGATCGTAGCTTTTCGAAAATCAGTTCTGAAGTTTCCTTGTTTAGGCATCCTTCCAGCTTCTCTTGTCTTTCCCTTGCCCTTCTCATTCTTCCATAGAGGGCAATCTTTGATGAAGTGGTCAGTACTTTTACATTTGTGGCATTCAAAATTTTTCTTCATGTTAGCAGTTCCTTTTTCTTTATTATTCCTTTGATTTCCATATCTGCTGTTCCTGAAGAATTTTTTGAATTTTCGTGCCAACATAGCAGCTTCCTCTTCCCCAGCTTCTGATTCTTCACTATCATCTGCTGCCAGAGCCAGTCCTTTGTTACGGGAACTGTCAGCTGTTCCCAAATGCAATTCATGAGTCATGAGGGAACTAGCCAACTCTTCCAAATTAAACTTGGTGAAATCTTTTGATTCCTGAATGGCTGTGACCTTAGCTCTCCAGCGTTCATCTTGAGGAAGACTCCTAAGTATTTCCTAACTTGTTCATCAACTGGAATGATCTATCCAAGAGAGACTAGTTCGTTAGTACTGTTTGTGAACCTGGTAAACATCTCTTGGATGTTTTCCTTAGGTTCCATAACGAACCTTTCATATTTGGAAATTAGGAGGTCAATCTTGGATCGATTCATCTCCATCTTTTGAAAATCTTCTTTTACGATTGTGTTCATTGGGTCCAAGACCACAGTGAAGCAATTTGATAGCAAGAGCGTTCATCTCCATCTTTTGAAAATCTTCTTTTTCATATTCAGTGATTGGTTTTGGAATAGCTTCGTTATTGGAGTTGATGGTCGTCACCTCAAAGTCTCCAACTTCAATAACTCTCCAAACTTGATAGTTTTCGGCCTTTATGAAGATTTCCATTCTATTTTTCCAGTAAGTATAGAATTCCCCATCAAACATGGGTGGCCTTTGTGTGGAGTACCCCTCTTCCATCAACATCTCTGTGGGAACAGGATACTGCTCTCAGGGTTTCCTGATTAAATGAGGCACAGGGCTCTAATACCAATTGTTGGAATATGAAGAGATGATCAAATGCAACAAGAGGGGGGGTGAATTGTTGTGTATTGAGTTGTACTACGTTTTTGCTCTAACTTGGGGAATTTTAACAAATAAAATAAAACTTAAGCTTAAGAAGCAAGAAATAAAAAGGAGACAAAGATTTTACGTGGAAACCTTCTTGGCCTAATAAGAAGGAAAAACCACGACCCCCGGAATTTCAAAATTCTCACTATGTTTAGGCAATCAATTACAATTACACAAAACAATGTTTGCTTCACTTAAAGCTTCTCTACTCTAGGCCTAATTCTCTTTCTCTATTCTCCCTTTCTATTTCTCTTCTCACGTTTCTCTTTTCTTATACCCTTAGACTTCCCACAAGTCTAATTACAACAAATCACACATCAACCCTTACAAGGCCAATTCTCAAGAGGATAAGAATTAAAATAATTACTTAAGAAAAATATAATAAATTAATTGGCATTGGAAAACTGAAAATATTTTTCTTAAGATGATCTCCCTTTAATGGACACTCTTGGATTCTCTTGGATTTATTTTGGTTCGAGCAAAGTCCCTTCTATTTATAGTGGGAACAGCCAGCAGTTTCCTCAGACATACCTCCCACTACCCCCACGTTCTCAAAACAAAAGGTGGTGGAATTATGAAAGTGTTCGGCTGTTATTTGCTCAAAGAAAAATCAGTTTCCTTAATGCTAAAAATAGCATAGGAGTTAAAAAACATAAGATCCTAAAAAATAGGAGATCTAATTCTAATGAAGAAAAAGTCTTGGGCTATTTTTAGAAAACCTAAAAATAGATTTGCCAATTAACTTACTAATTAATTTAAGCAATTAAATTAATTCTAAACCATTACATCAACTTAAAAACAGAAAATAACTAATTCGCAATTTTCCAGTCGATGTTATTCTCCAGACCTGCTACGTAGGAACAACGTACTGTCTCCAGCTTCAACTTCAGTCAGAATGTTCATTTTAGGAACAGTAGACTGTACGTCTACTTTGAACATTATAACACTTATCTAACATCTTGGACATATTAAGACATGTACATCTTCCACGAACCAAGTCATAGGCTTCATCAACGATTCAAACTAAATCGGATATATACCTACAAAACAATCTCTAAAAATATGTTTGTTTATTTAAAAGTGAAGTCATCATCAAAACCTTAAGAGACCAACAAGACGTTTATTAATGGGTTTCATAATCGAGTAATATGCGAAGAACTCAAGGGTGTATCCGAAATTGTTAAGTGGTTAGCTTTTGGTCCTCGTGATGATGTCAACAAATATGAGGGTTACGATGTCAATGGCTTCACATTTTGGACTGAGGGTCAAGACAAGAAGTCATCATATCTACAGAATAGTGGAGTTTCTATTTTGGCGTTATCTACATTTTACGCGAGTGCGAAGGATCAAGCGCCGGTTGATGCTAAATTGGTATACTATGGGCGGTTACATGAAATATGGGAGCTTGACTACTCTACTTTCAATATTGGTCTTTTCAAATTTAAGTGGGTAGATAATAATCGATGATGCATAAAAAATGACGACCCTTGTGGATTCACTCTTGTAGACTTAACTTGTTTGCGTGATAGTGAGGAGCCATTCATACTAGCCACACAAGCCAAGCAAGTATTCTACATTGTAGACCCGTCTGATAAAAAATGGACTATTGTTGTACCAGGAAAAAGAAGCATCCTGGGTATAGGTGATGTTGAGGATGAGAAAGAATATGAAGCTTTTGAAGACTCCCCTCCCTTTATCAATCCAAATTCAGTGGATCAAGATGATGTAGATGATGTAGATGTTGGTTATATGCGTGTAGATCACACGGAAGGAATACATTTGAATTAAGTGATTCACAAGGTATGAATTTAAAGCTTTTTAAAGATTTTTTGGCACTTGGTTTGTTTTGCATGAAACTTTGCACATAACACTATTTGTTATATATTATTGTGTTAAACGTATTATAATTGTAAATCATAGTCATATTCTTAATATTACTTAGCTTATGTTCTAATATATTTCTATTCATACTCTTTCAGGTACTGATATACAATGCATCTACTCAGAGAAGAAATTGTCCCCGAGATTGAGACCTCGGATAATGAGCATCGTAGTTATGACAGCGAAGAGGACAAAATTGTGAGATACGAGCGTATGGCTGAAGACGCTCCACCGATTGACAATGATTTTGAGTCTGAAGACGCCCCACCAATGGATGCTCCCACTACCAATAAGAAAAGAAAAGGGCGAGGTCCTACGAAAAACCTCAAAGTCACAGAACCCATGCATTTGGAATACAATGCATTGGGTCAACCCTACGGAAAATGGCGTAGGCAATATGGAAAACAAGTGGGTCTATGTATCTGCAAGCTTTCCATATTGCACGCATGGAACGAGGTTCCAGAGGGTTTGAAGAACTCTCTATGGAATGATACTGTGGTAAGCAACTTTTTATTTTTACTCATTAAGTTTCATTTTAAAATTAATTTGATTGATAGTAATAAATATAAATTTATTCTGTAGAATATTTTCCACATCGAGAGCGATGAGGACAAGAAGAATGTGTTTCTTTCAGCTGTTGCTGAAAGATTCAGAGATTTCAAATCCAAGCTAGTAACTGGCTGGATTACGAAGAGGCGTGCCAGTACGACCAAAAAGGTCAAAACGGGAAACGAAGGTGGAGAGCAATCACCTTCGAAGATGCCCTACGAAATATGGGGTCACATATCGAAGAGGGATTGGGAGGCCTTTGTTGCCAAAAGAACAACTCCCATAGAAGTTGTAAGTATTTCATATTATATTATAGTTTACCAATTTGAATTTACTTCTTTTGATTCAGTCATTAAACTAATACATGACATTCGATTTCTATTGATTAATTAGGAAAAGCGTGGTAAAGCTTCTGATTCTGCAAGCAAAAGGAAGTTTTACCATCGCTTGGGCTAGATAACGTACGATGAGGTCCAAAAAGAGTGGGTGGATGCGGGTTTATACCCCAATCAAAGTTCATCCACGCCCTCATATACGACTACCTCCGCATCCGTGAATACTCCTGCTGGAGATCGGGTGCGTGATTGGTATTGCGGGCTTCATTCCCGAAATGCAAGTAGTAAATTTACCATTAATGATCCGGAAACGAAGAAGGTTGCTGATGCTGAGGTGAGTTTTGAAATTATTAAGTATATTCTTGATTTGTTTTGTATTCTTTGGCTTTGATGTACTTATACTAATTGCTATATATGTCACTTTTTATTGCATATGGTCTTAGGGAAAGACCACAGTGGGCGGGTAGTCAAAAAAGGAGGCGTCCGCGTGGGGTTACAGAAGGCATTCGGCAAGGAGTGTGTTGCTACTCAATCCCGAACGGCGCTGCGGAATGAAGTAGCAACCCTCCGAGCGGAGATTACGAAGGACGTTCTCGCCAAGCTGGCCGCCGTGTTGCAGAAGATGGGAGCACCCATTGTTGACTTGGCAAACCTGATTGTCGAGGATCAGGAAAGTCAACATGGGTATCCTAACACTTCGGTCAAGCCAACACCCAAGCCCATTACCCCCGTAGCACCCCAGCTCATTACTAATACCCCTAAAGGGGAAAACCCTACACCGAAGAACATAAACTCCGTTGCTCAAAATCCAAAGCCAGTGCTATAGGTACATAGTTTTTAAATATATAAGCACTTATTAATTTAAAGTGCGACACGTTTTAATATTTTATTATGATGCTTATTATACTAAACGACACAATTTTCAGGAGGCGACTCCTTGTTCTCTTTTGCTAGTGATGGCGACTTAACTGTGGTTGCATATGGTGTGGCTCAGCCAAACAAACAGGGCCAAATTGTGCATTCAATGCCTGTTACAAGTGGCCACATCAGTGTGGCAGTGGAAACTATTGTAAAGGGGTTTGAAGATTTCTCACTCCCGATTCCAATGCCAGCATGGAGCCTTGAGAAACTCTCACACGCTCTAGGTAGATTCATCACATGGCCATATTCTTGGGTCCGATTCACTAACATGGTAAGAATCATTTGTACCTTATTTTTTTTATTTTTTTAATTGCATGCTCACACTAATTTAATTGTATAAATTGGAATAGCAAAAGAGTCCAAAGGGATCTTGGAGAGAGGTCGGTTCCTCAGCAAAGGTGTCGACTGGGTCAAAGTCGATGCCAAGCACTCCAATTTTGACTGATGAGGAGTTAAAAGATCTCTCTCAAGATTGCAAATGACTGCATTATTGTGCATCTCGCATAAGTGAGGAGGACCCACTCATTCCGAACCTGCTGAAGGAGCAATACTGCTTTTTAGAGAGCCCGTTTGTAATTATTGGTCCTAGTGACATCGGGCAATTTTTGAGAGGAGAGATGCTAAACGTAGCTCTTGTCCATGTCTACATGAGGTGATGTTCATTATCTTACAAGTTAGGCATTGTTGTTTAATTGTTTTAATAACCGAATTAGTAACAAAATTTTCTTATTTGTGAGTTTAGTGCGGCTTACGAGGAGCTAAATTCTAGCGAACCTCCAATAAAAATTGGATGGTTTTGTCCTGAGTCGATTTCGGGTAGTAAATGTGTAAATGATCCAGATGACGTCAGAGCATACATTCAGACAGCTTTGACTAATTCCTTTGCATCTAAACACACGTTCATTCTGGCTCCATATATGGAAGAGTAAGTTTTATTTTTGAAATTGAACTTATCTTTTAATTTTAAAAGTCACCTAATCTCTAATTTGTTGATTTTAAATTTGCGTTTGTAGTTTGCATTGGATACTTTTGGTCATATGTCCTTTAACGAACATTGTGCACGTTTTCGACTCATTACAAAAACCTCAAAGCCCGCTTCGTAACACAAAATTTAAAGCGTTGTTGAATGCGTACGTAATATTAATTATTTTACCAAGTTGATTTTAATTAAGTGTTATATAGATATATAAATAGTATTACTTTTCCCATGCGTTTCAGCACAATCAAAAAAGTACGTGGACAAATGGGATCTACATCCAGAGCCACATTTCAAAAATGGACAGCAATAAAGGTACACAAATTCGATTTTATGCGTTTTAAACCGTTTTTGGCACTTTCGCGTGTAAACTAGCTCAAACTTGGTTTGTTTTACACGAAACTTGGCACACAACACTCTTTGGTATATATTATTGTGTTGAATTGGATAGAAATGAAAATCATATTCATATGCTAGAAATTACGTGTTAAGTTGCGATTTTATGAGTTTTTAAGCGTTTTTGTCAATTTCGCGCGTAAAGTAGGTCACACTTAGTTTGTTATGCACGAAACATGCCACAACACTATTTGGTATATATTATTGTGTTGAAGTGGTTAGAATTGAAAATCATAGTCATATGCTACAAATTACATGTTAAGTTGCGATTTTATGCGTTTTTAACCGTTTTTGGCACTTTCGCGCGTAATGTAGCTCAAACTTGGTTTGTTTTGCACGAAACTTGGCACACAAAACTATTTGGTATATATTATTGTGTTGAAGTTGTTAGAATTGAAAATCGTAGTCATATGCTAGAAATTACGTGTTAAGTTGCGATTTTATGCGTTTTTAACCTTTTTTTAACACTTTTGCGCATAAAGTAGCTCAAACTTGGTTTTGATGCGAAACCGGGGCTGATTAAGGCCTTGGTTATGCAAGGATTAATGTTGTGCGGAAGCTTTGATTAATGACACAGACAAAAACTACAAATGATCATGAAAAGAACACGAAACAACCACAAACACTTAGACAATTCTGATCTAGCAAACTGTCGAGCACCCCTCCTTCAGCTCAGCTTCTAGGAGTCCACGGGGATTTTTAGAATGGTTTAAGGACCTTGATAGCTAGATCCAAGTACCGAGATTCCATTTCCACATTAGCCTAGGTCTTGGATGCATAGGTTTAGTCTCCACGTGTCGTGCACGGTGGTCTGGTCACTAGTTTGCTGCTGTGTCGTGACGTCTGTATGCAGCCTTGTGTGCAGCCCTCCTTCAGCTCAGCTTCTAGGAGTCCACGGGGATTTTTAGAATGGTTTAAGGACCTTGATAGCTAGATCCAAGTACCGAGATTCCATTTCCACATTAGCCTAGGTCTTGGATGCATAGGTTTAGTCTCCACGTGTCGTGCAAGGTGGTCTGGTCACTAGTTTGCTGCTGTGTCGTGAGGTCTGTATGCAGCCTTGTGTGGGCTCCTTTGGTATCTTCATTTCATACAACCACATTAGTATCAGATTTGCACGAAACTTGGCACACAACACTCTTTGGTATACATTATTGTGTTGAAGTGGATAGAATTGAAAATCATAGTCATATGCTAGAAATTACGTGTTAAGTTGCGATTTTATGCGTTTTTAATCGTTTTTGTCAATTTCGCGCGTAAAGTAGGTCAAACTTAGTTTGTTATGCACGAAACTTGGCACAACACTATTTGGTATATATTATTGTGTTGAAGTGGTTAGAATTAAAAATCATAGTCATATGCTAGAAATTACGTGTTAAGTTGCGATTTTATGCGTTTTTAACCGTTTTTGGCACTTTCGCGCGTAAAATAGCTCAAACTTGGTTTGTTTTGCAAGAAACTTGGCCCACAACACTATTTGGTATATATTATTGTGTTGAAGTTGTTAGAATTGAAAATCGTAGTCATATGCTAGAAATTACGTGTTAAGTTGCGATTTTATGCGTTTTTAACCGTTTTTAACACTTTTGCGCATAAAGTAGCTCAAACATGGTTTTGATGCGAAACCGGGGCTGATTAAGGCCTTGGTTATGCAAGGATTAATGTTGTGCGGAAGCTTTGATTAATGACACAGACAAAAACTACAAATGATCATGAAAAGAACACGAAACAACCACAAACACTTAGACAATTCTGATCTAGCAAACTGTCGAGCAGCCCTCCTTTAGCTCAGCTTCTACGAGTCCACGGGGATTTTTAGAATGGTTTAAGGACCTTGAAAGCTAGATCCAAGTACCGAGATTCCATTTCCACTTTAGCCTAGGTCTTGGATGCATAGGTTTAGTCTCCACGTGTCGTCCAAGGTGGTATTGTCACTAGTTTGCTGCTGTGTCATGACATCTGTATGCAGCCTTGTGTGCAGCCCTCCTTCAGCTCAGCTTCTAGGAGTCCACGGGGATTGTTAGAATGCTTTAAGGACCTTAATAGCTAGATCCAAGTACCGAGATTCCATTTCCACTTTAGCCTCGGTCCTGGATGCATAGGTTTAGTCTCCACGTGTCGTGCAAGGTGGTCTGGTCACTAGTTTGCTGCTGTGTCGTGAGGTCTGTATGCAGCCTTGTGTGGGCTACTTTGGTATCTTCATTTCATACAACCACATTTGTATCAGATTTGCACGAAACTTGACACACAACACTCTTTGGTATATATTATTGTGTTGAAGTGGATAGAATTGAAAATCATAGTCATATGCTAGAAATTACGTGTTAAGTTGCGATTTTATGCATTTTTAACCGTTTTTGGCACTTTCGCGCGTAAAGTAGCTCAAACTTGGTTTGTTTTGCACGAAACTTGGCACACAACACTATTTGGTATATATTATTGTGTTGAAGTTGTTAGAATTGAAAATCATAGTTATATGCTAGAAATTACGTGTTAAGTTGCGATTTTATGCGTTTTTAACCGTTTTTAACACTTTTGCGCATAAAGTAGCTCAAACTTGGTTTTGATGCGAAACCGGGGCTGATTAAGGCCTTGGTTATGCAAGGATTAATGTTGTGCGGATGCTTTGATTAATGACACAGACAAAAACTACAAATGATCATGAAAAGAACACGAAACAACCACAAACACTTAGACAATTCTGATCTAGCAAACTGTCGAGCAGCCCTCCTTCAGCTTAGCTTCTAGGAGTCCACGGGGATTTTTAGAATGGTTTAAGGACCTTGATAGCTAGATCCAGGTACCGAGATTCCATTTCCACTTTAGCCTAGGTCTTGGATGCATAGGTTTAGTCTCCACGTGTCGTGCACGGTGGTCTGGTCACTAGTTTGCTGCTATGTCGTGACGTCTGTATGCAGCCTTGTGTGCAGCCCTCCTTCAGCTCAGCTTCTAGGAGTCCACGGGGATTGTTAGAATGGTTTAAGGACCTTAATAGCTAGATCCAAGTACCGAGATTCCATTTCCACTTTAGCCTCGGTCCTGGATGCATAGGTTTAGTCTCCACGTGTCGTGCAAGGTGGTCTGGTCACTAGTTTGCTGCTGTGTCGTGAGGTCTGTATGCAGCCTTGTGTGGGCTACTTTGGTATCTTCATTTCATACAACCACATTTGTATCAGATTTGCACGAAACTTGACACACAACACTCTTTGGTATATATTATTGTGTTGAAGTGGATAGAATTGAAAATCATAGTCATATGCTAGAAATTACGTGTTAAGTTGCGATTTTATGCATTTTTAACCGTTTTTGGCACTTTCGCGCGTAAAGTAGCTCAAACTTGGTTTGTTTTGCACGAAACTTGGCACACAACACTATTTGGTATATATTATTGTGTTGAAGTTGTTAGAATTGAAAATCATAGTTATATGCTAGAAATTACGTGTTAAGTTGCGATTTTATGCGTTTTTAACCGTTTTTAACACTTTTGAGCATAAAGTAGCTCAAACTTGGTTTTGATGCGAAACCGGGGCTGATTAAGGCCTTGGTTATGCAAGGATTAATGTTGTGCGGATGCTTTGATTAATGACACAGACAAAAACTACAAATGATCATGAAAAGAACACGAAACAACCACAAACACTTAGACAATTCTGATCTAGCAAACTGTCGAGCAGCCCTCCTTCAGCTTAGCTTCTAGGAGTCCACGGGGATTTTTAGAATGGTTTAAGGACCTTGATAGCTAGATCCAGGTACCGAGATTCCATTTCCACTTTAGCCTAGGTCCTGGATGCATAGGTTTAGTCTCCACGTGTCGTGCACGGTGGTCTGGTCACTAGTTTGCTGCTATGTCGTGACGTCTGTATGCAGCCTTGTGTGCAGCCCTCCTTCAGCTCAGCTTCTAGGAGTCCACGGGGATTGTTAGAATGGTTTAAGGACCTTAATAGCTAGATCCAAGTACCGAGATTTCATTTCCACTTTAGCCTCGGTCATGGATGCATAGGTTTGGTCTCCACGTGTCGTGCAAGGTGGTCTGGTCACTAGTTTGCTGCTGTGTCGTGAGGTCTGTATGCAGCCTTGTGTGGGCTACTTTGGTATCTTCATTTCATACAACCACATTTGTATCAGATTTGCACGAAACTTGACACACAACACTCTTTGGTATATATTATTGTGTTGAAGTGGATAGAATTGAAAATCATAGTCATATGCTAGAAATT
Organism: Amaranthus tricolor; assembly: GCF_026212465.1. Taxonomy (NCBI): domain Eukaryota; kingdom Viridiplantae; phylum Streptophyta; class Magnoliopsida; order Caryophyllales; family Amaranthaceae; genus Amaranthus; species Amaranthus tricolor. Next base: position 16,068,156 of record NC_080057.1, read on the forward strand.
ACGTGTTAAGTTGCGATTTTATGCATTTTTAACCGTTTTTGGCACTTTCGCGCGTAAAGTAGCTCAAACTTGGTTTGTTTTGCACGAAACTTGGCACACAACACTATTTGGTATATATTATTGTGTTGAAGTTGTTAGAATTGAAAATCATAGTTATATGCTAGAAATTACGTGTTAAGTTGCGATTTTATGCGTTTTTAACCGTTTTTAACACTTTTGCGCATAAAGTAGCTCAAACTTGGTTTTGATGCGAAACCGGGGCTGATTAAGGCCTTGGTTATGCAAGGATTAATGTTGTGCGGATGCTTTGATTAATGACACAGACAAAAACTACAAATGATCATGAAAAGAACACGAAACAACCACAAACACTTAGACAATTCTGATCTAGCAAACTGTCGAGCAGCCCTCCTTCAGCTTAGCTTCTAGGAGTCCACGGGGATTTTTAGAATGGTTTAAGGACCTTGATAGCTAGATCCAGGTACCGAGATTCCATTTCCACTTTAGCCTAGGTCCTGGATGCATAGGTTTAGTCTCCACGTGTCGTGCACGGTGGTCTGGTCACTAGTTTGCTGCTATGTCGTGACGTCTGTATGCAGCCTTGTGTGCAGCCCTCCTTCAGCTCAGCTTCTAGGAGTCCACGGGGATTGTTAGAATGGTTTAAGGACCTTAATAGCTAGATCCAAGTACCGAGATTTCATTTCCACTTTAGCCTCGGTCATGGATGCATAGGTTTAGTCTCCACGTGTCGTGCAAGGTGGTCTGGTCACTAGTTTGCTGCTGTGTCGTGAGGTCTGTATGCAGCCTTGTGTGGGCTCCTTTGGTATCTTCATTTCATACAACCACATTAGTATCAGATTTGCACGAAACTTGGCACACAACACTCTTTGGTATACATTATTGTGTTGAAGTGGATAGAATTGAAAATCATAGTCATATGCTAGAAATTACGTGTTAAGTTGCGATTTTATGCGTTTTAATCGTTTTTGTCAATTTCGCGCGTAAAGTAGGTCAAACTCAGTTTGTTATGCACGACACTTGGCACAACACTATTTGGTATATATTATTGTGTTGAAGTGGTTAGAATTAAAAATCATAGTCATATGCTAGAAATTACGTGTTAAGTTGCGATTTTATGCGTTTTTAACCGTTTTTGGCACTTTCGCGCGTAAAATAGCTCAAACTTGGTTTGTTTTGCAAGAAACTTGGCCCACAACACTATTTGGTATATATTATTGTGTTGAAGTTGTTAGAATTGAAAATCGTAGTCATATGCTAGAAATTACGTGTTAAGTTGCGATTTTATGCGTTTTTAACCGTTTTTAACACTTTTGCGCATAAAGTAGCTCAAACATGGTTTTGATGCGAAACCGGGGCTGATTAAGGCCTTGGTTATGCAAGGATTAATGTTGTGCGGAAGCTTTGATTAATGACACAGACAAAAACTACAAATGATCATGAAAAGAACACGAAACAACCACAAACACTTAGACAATTCTGATCTAGCAAACTGTCGAGCAGCCCTCCTTTAGCTCAGCTTCTACGAGTCCACGGGGATTTTTAGAATGGTTTAAGGACCTTGAAAGCTAGATCCAAGTACCGAGATTCCATTTCCACTTTAGCCTAGGTCTTGGATGCATAGGTTTAGTCTCCACGTGTCGTCCATATTGTCACTAGTTTGCTGCTGTGTCATGACATCTGTATGCAGCCTTGTGTGCAGCCCTCCTTCAGCTCAGCTTCTAGGAGTCCACGGGGATTGTTAGAATGCTTTAAGGACCTTAATAGCTAGATCCAAGTACCGAGATTCCATTTCCACTTTAGCCTCGGTCCTGGATGCATAGGTTTAGTCTCCACGTGTCGTGCAAGGTGGTCTGGTCACTAGTTTGCTGCTGTGTCGTGAGGTCTGTATGCAGCCTTGTGTGGGCTACTTTGGTATCTTCATTTCATACAACCACATTTGTATCAGATTTGCACGAAACTTGACACACAACACTCTTTGGTATATATTATTGTGTTGAAGTGGATAGAATTGAAAATCATAGTCATATGCTAGAAATTACGTGTTAAGTTGCGATTTTATGCATTTTTAACCGTTTTTGGCACTTTCGCGCGTAAAGTAGCTCAAACTTTGTTTGTTTTGCACGAAACTTGGCACACAACACTATTTGGTATATATTATTGTGTTGAAGTTGTTAGAATTGAAAATCATAGTTATATGCTAGAAATTACGTGTTAAGTTGCGATTTTATGCGTTTTTAACCGTTTTTAACACTTTTGCGCATAAAGTAGCTCAAACTTGGTTTTGATGCGAAACCGGGGCTGAATAAGGCCTTGGTTATGCAAGGATTAATGTTGTGCGGATGCTTTGATTAATGACACAGACAAAAACTACAAATGATCATGAAAAGAACACGAAACAACCACAAACACTTAGACAATTCTGATCTAGCAAACTGTCGAGCAGCCCTCCTTCAGCTTAGCTTCTAGGAGTCCACGGGGATTTTTAGAATGGTTTAAGGACCTTGATAGCTAGATCCAGGTACCGAGATTCCATTTCCACTTTAGCCTAGGTCTTGGATGCATAGGTTTAGTCTCCACGTGTCGTGCACGGTGGTCTGGTCACTAGTTTGCTGCTATGTCGTGACGTCTGTATGCAGCCTTGTGTGCAGCCCTCCTTCAGCTCAGCTTCTAGGAGTCCACGGGGATTGTTAGAATGGTTTAAGGACCTTAATAGCTAGATCCAAGTACCGAGATTCCATTTCCACTTTAGCCTCGGTCCTGGATGCATAGGTTTAGTCTCCACGTGTCGTGCAAGGTGGTCTGGTCACTAGTTTGCTGCTGTGTCGTGAGGTCTGTATGCAGCCTTGTGTGGGCTACTTTGGTATCTTCATTTCATACAACCACATTTGTATCAGATTTGCACGAAACTTGACACACAACACTCTTTGGTATATATTATTGTGTTGAAGTGGATAGAATTGAAAATCATAGTCATATGCTAGAAATTACGTGTTAAGTTGCGATTTTATGCATTTTTAACCGTTTTTGGCACTTTCGCGCGTAAAGTAGCTCAAACTTGGTTTGTTTTGCACGAAACTTGGCACACAACACTATTTGGTATATATTATTGTGTTGAAGTTGTTAGAATTGAAAATCATAGTTATATGCTAGAAATTACGTGTTAAGTTGCGATTTTATGCGTTTTTAACCGTTTTTAACACTTTTGCGCATAAAGTAGCTCAAACTTGGTTTTGATGCGAAACCGGGGCTGATTAAGGCCTTGGTTATGCAAGGATTAATGTTGTGCGGATGCTTTGATTAATGACACAGACAAAAACTACAAATGATCATGAAAAGAACACGAAACAACCACAAACACTTAGACAATTCTGATCTAGCAAACTGTCGAGCAGCCCTCCTTCAGCTTAGCTTCTAGGAGTCCACGGGGATTTTTAGAATGGTTTAAGGACCTTGATAGCTAGATCCAGGTACCGAGATTCCATTTCCACTTTAGCCTAGGTCCTGGATGCATAGGTTTAGTCTCCACGTGTCGTGCACGGTGGTCTGGTCACTAGTTTGCTGCTATGTCGTGACGTCTGTATGCAGCCTTGTGTGCAGCCCTCCTTCAGCTCAGCTTCTAGGAGTCCACGGGGATTGTTAGAATGGTTTAAGGACCTTAATAGCTAGATCCAAGTACCGAGATTTCATTTCCACTTTAGCCTCGGTCATGGATGCATAGGTTTAGTCTCCACGTGTCGTGCAAGGTGGTCTGGTCACTAGTTTGCTGCTGTGTCGTGAGGTCTGTATGCAGCCTTGTGTGGGCTACTTTGGTATCTTCATTTCATACAACCACATTTGTATCAGATTTGCACGAAACTTGACACACAACACTCTTTGGTATATATTATTGTGTTGAAGTGGATAGAATTGAAAATCATAGTCATATGCTAGAAATTACGTGTTAAGTTGCGATTTTATGCATTTTTAACCGTTTTTGGCACTTTCGCGCGTAAAGTAGCTCAAACTTGGTTTGTTTTGCACGAAACTTGGCACACAACACTATTTGGTATATATTATTGTGTTGAAGTTGTTAGAATTGAAAATCATAGTTATATGCTAGAAATTACGTGTTAAGTTGCGATTTTATGCGTTTTTAACCGTTTTTAACACTTTTGCGCATAAAGTAGCTCAAACTTGGTTTTGATGCGAAACCGGGGCTGATTAAGGCCTTGGTTATGCAAGGATTAATGTTTTGCGGATGCTTTGATTAATGACACAGACAAAAACTACAAATGATCATGAAAAGAACACGAAACAACCACAAACACTTAGACAATTCTGATCTAGCAAACTGTCGAGCAGCCCTCCTTCAGCTTAGCTTCTAGGAGTCCACGGGGATTTTTAGAATGGTTTAAGGACCTTGATAGCTAGATCCAGGTACCGAGATTCCATTTCCACTTTAGCCTAGGTCCTGGATGCATAGGTTTAGTCTCCACGTGTCGTGCACGGTGGTCTGGTCACTAGTTTGCTGCTATGTCGTGACGTCTGTATGCAGCCTTGTGTGCAGCCCTCCTTCAGCTCAGCTTCTAGGAGTCCACGGGGATTGTTAGAATGGTTTAAGGACCTTAATAGCTAGATCCAAGTACCGAGATTTCATTTCCACTTTAGCCTCGGTCATGGATGCATAGGTTTAGTCTCCACGTGTCGTGCAAGGTGGTCTGGTCACTAGTTTGCTGCTGTGTCGTGAGGTCTGTATGCAGCCTTGTGTGGGCTCCTTTGGTATCTTCATTTCATACAACCACATTAGTATCAGATTTGCACGAAACTTGGCACACAACACTCTTTGGTATACATTATTGTGTTGAAGTGGATAGAATTGAAAATCATAGTCATATGCTAGAAATTACGTGTTAAGTTGCGATTTTATGCGTTTTTAATCGTTTTTGTCAATTTCGCGCGTAAAGTAGGTCAAACTCAGTTTGTTATGCACGACACTTGGCACAACACTATTTGGTATATATTATTGTGTTGAAGTGGTTAGAATTAAAAATCATAGTCATATGCTAGAAATTACGTGTTAAGTTGCGATTTTATGCGTTTTTAACCGTTTTTGGCACTTTCGCGCGTAAAATAGCTCAAACTTGGTTTGTTTTGCAAGAAACTTGGCCCACAACACTATTTGGTATATATTATTGTGTTGAAGTTGTTAGAATTGAAAATCGTAGTCATATGCTAGAAATTACGTGTTAAGTTGCGATTTTATGCGTTTTTAACCGTTTTTAACACTTTTGCGCATAAAGTAGCTCAAACATGGTTTTGATGCGAAACCGGGGCTGATTAAGGCCTTGGTTATGCAAGGATTAATGTTGTGCGGAAGCTTTGATTAATGACACAGACAAAAACTACAAATGATCATGAAAAGAACACGAAACAACCACAAACACTTAGACAATTCTGATCTAGCAAACTGTCGAGCAGCCCTCCTTTAGCTCAGCTTCTACGAGTCCACGGGGATTTTTAGAATGGTTTAAGGACCTTGAAAGCTAGATCCAAGTACCGAGATTCCATTTCCACTTTAGCCTAGGTCTTGGATGCATAGGTTTAGTCTCCACGTGTCGTCCATATTGTCACTAGTTTGCTGCTGTGTCATGACATCTGTATGCAGCCTTGTGTGCAGCCCTCCTTCAGCTCAGCTTCTAGGAGTCCACGGGGATTGTTAGAATGCTTTAAGGACCTTAATAGCTAGATCCAAGTACCGAGATTCCATTTCCACTTTAGCCTCGGTCCTGGATGCATAGGTTTAGTCTCCACGTGTCGTGCAAGGTGGTCTGGTCACTAGTTTGCTGCTGTGTCGTGAGGTCTGTATGCAGCCTTGTGTGGGCTACTTTGGTATCTTCATTTCATACAACCACATTTGTATCAGATTTGCACGAAACTTGACACACAACACTCTTTGGTATATATTATTGTGTTGAAGTGGATAGAATTGAAAATCATAGTCATATGCTAGAAATTACGTGTTAAGTTGCGATTTTATGCATTTTTAACCGTTTTTGGCATTTTCGCGCGTAAAGTAGCTCAAACTTGGTTTGTTTTGCACGAAACTTGGCACACAACACTATTTGGTATATATTATTGTGTTGAAGTTGTTAGAATTGAAAATCATAGTTATATGCTAGAAATTACGTGTTAAGTTGCGATTTTATGCGTTTTTAACCGTTTTTAACACTTTTGCGCATAAAGTAGCTCAAACTTGGTTTTGATGCGAAACCGGGGCTGATTAAGGCCTTGGTTATGCAAGGATTAATGTTGTGCGGATGCTTTGATTAATGACACAGACAAAAACTACAAATGATCATGAAAAGAACACGAAACAACCACAAACACTTAGACAATTCTGATCTAGCAAACTGTCGAGCAGCCCTCCTTCAGCTTAGCTTCTAGGAGTCCACGGGGATTTTTAGAATGGTTTAAGGACCTTGATAGCTAGATCCAGGTACCGAGATTCCATTTCCACTTTAGCCTAGGTCCTGGATGCATAGGTTTAGTCTCCACGTGTCGTGCACGGTGGTCTGGTCACTAGTTTGCTGCTATGTCGTGACGTCTGTATGCAGCCTTGTGTGCAGCCCTCCTTCAGCTCAGCTTCTAGGAGTCCACGGGGATTGTTAGAATGGTTTAAGGACCTTAATAGCTAGATCCAAGTACCGAGATTTCATTTCCACTTTAGCCTCGGTCATGGATGCATAGGTTTAGTCTCCACGTGTCGTGCAAGGTGGTCTGGTCACTAGTTTGCTGCTGTGTCGTGAGGTCTGTATGCAGCCTTGTGTGGGCTACTTTGGTATCTTCATTTCATACAACCACATTTGTATCAGATTTGCACGAAACTTGACACACAACACTCTTTGGTATATATTATTGTGTTGAAGTGGATAGAATTGAAAATCATAGTCATATGCTAGAAATTACGTGTTAAGTTGCGATTTTATGCATTTTTAACCGTTTTTGGCACTTTCGCGCGTAAAGTAGCTCAAACTTGGTTTGTTTTGCACGAAACTTGGCACACAACACTATTTGGTATATATTATTGTGTTGAAGTTGTTAGAATTGAAAATCATAGTTATATGCTAGAAATTACGTGTTAAGTTGCGATTTTATGCGTTTTTAACCGTTTTTAACACTTTTGCGCATAAAGTAGCTCAAACTTGGTTTTGATGCGAAACCGGGGCTGATTAAGGCCTTGGTTATGCAAGGATTAATGTTGTGCGGATGCTTTGATTAATGACACAGACAAAAACTACAAATGATCATGAAAAGAACACGAAACAACCACAAACACTTAGACAATTCTGATCTAGCAAACTGTCGAGCAGCCCTCCTTCAGCTTAGCTTCTAGGAGTCCACGGGGATTTTTAGAATGGTTTAAGGACCTTGATAGCTAGATCCAGGTACCGAGATTCCATTTCCACTTTAGCCTAGGTCCTGGATGCATAGGTTTAGTCTCCACGTGTCGTGCACGGTGGTCTGGTCACTAGTTTGCTGCTATGTCGTGACGTCTGTATGCAGCCTTGTGTGCAGCCCTCCTTCAGCTCAGCTTCTAGGAGTCCACGGGGATTGTTAGAATGGTTTAAGGACCTTAATAGCTAGATCCAAGTACCGAGATTTCATTTCCACTTTAGCCTCGGTCATGGATGCATAGGTTTAGTCTCCACGTGTCGTGCAAGGTGGTCTGGTCACTAGTTTGCTGCTGTGTCGTGAGGTCTGTATGCAGCCTTGTGTGGGCTCCTTTGGTATCTTCATTTCATACAACCACATTAGTATCAGATTTGCACGAAACTTGGCACACAACACTCTTTGGTATACATTATTGTGTTGAAGTGGATAGAATTGAAAATCATAGTCATATGCTAGAAATTACGTGTTAAGTTGCGATTTTATGCGTTTTTAATCGTTTTTGTCAATTTCGCGCGTAAAGTAGGTCAAACTTAGTTTGTTATGCACGACACTTGGCACAACACTATTTGGTATATATTATTGTGTTGAAGTGGTTAGAATTAAAAATCATAGTCATATGCTAGAAATTACGTGTTAAGTTGCGATTTTATGCGTTTTTAACCGTTTTTGGCACTTTCGCGCGTAAAATAGCTCAAACTTGGTTTGTTTTGCAAGAAACTTGGCCCACAACACTATTTGGTATATATTATTGTGTTGAAGTTGTTAGAATTGAAAATCGTAGTCATATGCTAGAAATTACGTGTTAAGTTGCGATTTTATGCGTTTTTAACCGTTTTTAACACTTTTGCGCATAAAGTAGCTCAAACATGGTTTTGATGCGAAACCGGGGCTGATTAAGGCCTTGGTTATGCAAGGATTAATGTTGTGCGGAAGCTTTGATTAATGACACAGACAAAAACTACAAATGATCATGAAAAGAACACGAAACAACCACAAACACTTAGACAATTCTGATCTAGCAAACTGTCGAGCAGCCCTCCTTTAGCTCAGCTTCTACGAGTCCACGGGGATTTTTAGAATGGTTTAAGGACCTTGAAAGCTAGATCCAAGTACCGAGATTCCATTTCCACTTTAGCCTAGGTCTTGGATGCATAGGTTTAGTCTCCACGTGTCGTCCATATTGTCACTAGTTTGCTGCTGTGTCATGACATCTGTATGCAGCCTTGTGTGCAGCCCTCCTTCAGCTCAGCTTCTAGGAGTCCACGGGGATTGTTAGAATGCTTTAAGGACCTTAATAGCTAGATCCAAGTACCGAGATTCCATTTCCACTTTAGCCTCGGTCCTGGATGCATAGCTTTAGTCTCCACGTGTCGTGCAAGGTGGTCTGGTCACTAGTTTGCTGCTGTGTCGTGAGGTCTGTATGCAGCCTTGTGTGGGCTACTTTGGTATCTTCATTTCATACAACCACATTTGTATCAGATTTGCACGAAACTTGACACACAACACTCTTTGGTATATATTATTGTGTTGAAGTGGATAGAATTGAAAATCATAGTCATATGCTAGAAATTACGTGTTAAGTTGCGATTTTATGCATTTTTAACCGTTTTTGGCACTTTCGCGCGTAAAGTAGCTCAAACTTGGTTTGTTTTGCACGAAACTTGGCACACAACACTATTTGGTATATATTATTGTGTTGAAGTTGTTAGAATTGAAAATCATAGTTATATGCTAGAAATTACGTGTTAAGTTGCGATTTTATGCGTTTTAAACCGTTTTTAACACTTTTGCGCATAAAGTAGCTCAAACTTGGTTTTGATGCGAAACCGGGGCTGATTAAGGCCTTGGTTATGCAAGGATTAATGTTGTGCGGATGCTTTGATTAATGACACAGACAAAAACTACAAATGATCATGAAAAGAACACGAAACAACCACAAACACTTAGACAATTCTGATCTAGCAAACTGTCGAGCAGCCCTCCTTCAGCTTAGCTTCTAGGAGTCCACGGGGATTTTTAGAATGGTTTAAGGACCTTGATAGCTAGATCCAGGTACCGAGATTCCATTTCCACTTTAGCCTAGGTCCTGGATGCATAGGTTTAGTCTCCACGTGTCGTGCACGGTGGTCTGGTCACTAGTTTGCTGCTATGTCGTGACGTCTGTATGCAGCCTTGTGTGCAGCCCTCCTTCAGCTCAGCTTCTAGGAGTCCACGGGGTTTGTTAGAATGGTTTAAGGACCTTAATAGCTAGATCCAAGTACCGAGATTTCATTTCCACTTTAGCCTCGGTCATGGATGCATAGGTTTAGTCTCCACGTGTCGTGCAAGGTGGTCTGGTCACTAGTTTGCTGCTGTGTCGTGAGGTCTGTATGCAGCCTTGTGTGGGCTCCTTTGGTATCTTCATTTCATACAACCACATTTGTATCAGATTTGCACGAAACTTGGCACACAACACTCTTTGGTATATATTATTGTGTTGAAGTGGATAGAATTGAAAATCATAGTCATATGCTAGAAATTACGTGTTAAGTTGCGATTTTATGCATTTTTGTCAATTTCGCGCGTAAAGTAGGTCAAACTAGGTTTGTTATGCACAAAACTTGGCACAACACTATTTGGTATATATTATTGTGTTGAAGTGGTTAGAATTGAAAATCATAGTCATATGCTAGAAATTACGTGTTAAGTTGCGATTTTATGCGTTTTTAACCGTTTTTAACACTTTTGCGCATAATGTAGCTCAAACATGGTTTTGATGCGAAACCGGGGCTGATTAAGGCCTTTGTTATCCAAGGATTAATGTTGTGCGGAAGCTTTGATTAATGACACAGACAAAAACTACAAATGATCATGAAAAGAACTCGAAACAACCACAAACACTTAGACAATTCTGATCTAGCAAACTTTCGAGCAGCCCTACTTCAGCTCAGCTTCTAGGAGTCCACGGGGATTTTTAGAATGGTTTAAGGACCTTAATAGCTAGATCCAAGTACCGAGATTCCATTTCCACTTTAGCTTAGGTCTTGGATGCATAGGTTTAGTCTCCACGTGTCATGCACGGTGGTCTGGTCACTAGTTTGCTGCTGTGTCGTAACGTCTGTATGCAGCCTTGTGTGCAGCCCTCCTTCAGCTCAGCTTCTAGGAGTCCACGGGGATTGTTAGAATGCTTTAAGGACCTTAATAGCTAGATCCAAGTACCGAGATTCCATTTCCACTTTAGCCTCGGTCCTGGATGCATAGGTTTAGTCTCCACGTGTCGTGCAAGGTGGTCTGGTCACTAGTTTGCTGCTGTGTCGTGAGGTCTGTATGCAGCCTTGTGTGGGCTCCTTTGGTATCTTCATTTCATACAACAACATTTGTATCAGATTTGCACGAAACTTGGCACACAACACTCTTTGGTATATATTATTGTGTTGAAGTGGATAGAATTGAAAATCATAGTCATATGTTAGAAATTACGTGTTAAGTTGCGATTTTATGCGTTTTTAAGAGTTTTTGTCAATTTCGTGCGTAAAGTAGGTTGTTGGCCTCTTAAGGTTTTGATGATGACTTCACTTTTAAATAAACAAACATATTTTTAGAGATTGTTTTGTAGCTATATATCCGATTTAGTTGAAATCGTTGATGAAGCCTATGACTTGGTTCGTGGAAGATGTACATGTCTTAATATGTCCAAGATGTTAGATAAGTGTTATAATGTTCAACGTAGACGTACAGTCTACTGTTCCTAAAATGAACATTTTGACTGAAGTTGAAGCTGGAGACAGTACGTTGTTGCTACGTAGTAGGTCTGGAGAATAACATCGACTGGAAAATTGCGAATTAATTATTTTCTGTTTTTAAAGTTGATGTAACGGTTTAAGATTAATTTAATTGCTTAAATTAATTAGTAAGTTAATTGGCAAATCTATTTTTAGGTTTTCTAAAATAATCTCAAGACTTTTTCTTCATTAGATTTAGATCTCTTATTTTTTAGGATCTTATGTTTTTAATTCCTATGCTATTTTTAGTATTAAGGAAACTGATTTTTCTTTGAGCAAATAACAGCCGAACACTTCCATAATTCCACCACCTTTTGTTTTGAGAACGTGGGGGTAGTGGGAGGTATGTATGAGGAAACTGCTGGTTGTTCGCACTATAAATAGAAGGGACTTTGCTCGAACCAAAAATCATCCAAGAGAATCCAAGAGTGTTCATTAAAGGGAGATCATCTTAAGAAAAATATTTTCAGTTTTCCAATGCCAATTAATTTATTATATTTTTCTTAAGTAATTATTTTAATTTTTAATCTCTTGACAATTGGCCTTGTAAGGGTTATTGAGTGATTTGTTGTAATTAGACTTGTGGGAAGTCTAAGGGTATAAGAAAAGAGAATCGTGAGAATAGAGAAAGAGAAAGGGAGAATAGAGAAAGAGAATTAGGCCTAGAGTAGAGAAGCTTCGAGTGAAGCAAACATTGTTTTGTGTAATTGTAGTTGATTGCCTAAACATAGTGAGAATTTTGAAATCCCGGGGGGTCGTGGTTTTTCCTTCTTATTAGGCCAAGAAGGTTTCCACGTAAAATCTTTGTCTCCTTTTTATTTCTTGCTTCTTAAGCTTAAGTTTTATTTTATTTGTTAAAATTCCGCAAGTTAGAGCAAAAACGTAGTACAACTCAATACACAACAATTCACCCCCCTCTTGTTGTATTTGATCATCTCTTCATATTCCAACAATTGGTATCAGAGCCCTGTTCCTTATTTAATCAGGAAACCCTGAGAGCAGTATCTTGTTCCCACAGAGATGTTGAAGATGAACGAGCGCATGGAAGAGGGGTACTCCACACAAAGGCCACCCATGTTTGATGGGAAATTCTATACTTACTGGAAAAATAGAATGGAAATCTTCATAAGACCGAAAACTATCAAGTTTGGAGAGTTATTGAAGTTGGAGACTTTGAGGTGACGACCATCAACTCCAATAACGAAGCTATTCCAAAACCAATCACTGAATATGAAAAAGAAGATTTTCAAAAGATGGAGATGAACGCTCTTGCTATCAAATTGCTTCACTGTGGTGTTGGACCCAATGAACACAATCGTATTATGGGTTGCAAAACTGCCAAGCAAATTTGGGACCTGCTGGAAGTTACCCATGAAGGTACTAGTGAAGTGAAGCGATCCAAGATTGACCTCCTAATGTCCAAATATGAAAGGTTTGTTATGGAACCTAGAGAGAACATTCAAGAGATGTTCACCAGGTTCACAAATATCACGAATGAATTGGTCTCTCTTGGTAAGATCATTCCCGTTGATGAACAAGTTAGGAAAATACTTAGGAGTCTTCCTCAAGACGAACGCTGGAGAGCTAAGGTCACAGAAATTCAGGAATCGAAAGATTTCACCAAGTTTAATTTGGAAGAGTTGGCTGGTTCCCTCATGACTCATGAATTACATTTGGAAACAGCTGACAGTTCCCGTAATAAAGGACTGGCTCTGGCAGCGGATGATAGTGAAGAATCAGAAGCTGGGGAAGAGGAAGCTGCTATGTTGGCACGTAAATTCAAAAAATTCTTCAGGAACAGCAGATATAGAAACCAAAGAAACAACAAAGAAAAGGGAACTGCTAACTTGAAGACAAATTTTGAATGCCACAAGTGTGGGAGCACTGATCACTTCATCAAGGATTGCCCTCAATGGAAAAATGAGAAGGGCAAGGGAAAAGCAAGAGAAGTTGGAAAACAATATAAGAAGGGAAACTTCAAAACTGATTTTCGAAAAGCTATGATCGCAGCTTGGGGTGATAGTGAAAGCGAAGCTGAAACTGAAGCGCCAATAGAGGAAGAAACCGCAAATCTGTGTCTCATGGCATCTCATGAAGAGTCTAAGGAAAAGAGGTAATGTCTTCTAGTCCATCTCCTAAACAACTGTCTAATTTAAGTAAGAATAAATTAATCAAATTGCTGTTAGAGACACAAGAAAAGTTGAATGAAAAAACAGCTAAGTGTCTCCAAATTGAGAAAGACCTTAACTTAAGTAAAGATCATATCTCATACCTAAATTCCTTTAGGATCGATGTTCAAAGTAGATTTTTTGATTTGTTAGATAAGAATATCATTTTAAAAGAACAATTAGAGAAATTAAAGCAGGATTTCATTATTCTTAACATTGAATTAAATCAAAACAAATTGCTAAAATTAAAATTGGTTGAAAATGTTAAAACCACTCATGTGTTTAGCACGGAATTTCAAGAAATAAAATTAAAATTAGAAACATATGAAAAAGAAAATAAGTTTCTAAAAGATCAAATTAATTTAAAAGGAAAAAGGAAAATCAATGAAGTTCCCAAATGGATTCTAAATGCTAAACCGAAAGGTAAAGAAGGTCTAGGTTATGTTAAAAATGATAAAAAGAAAAAGGTCTATGTTGATCTCCCTAGTAGTAAAATCTGTTCCTTTTGTGGCAAGATTGGACACCTAAAATATCAATGTGTAAAAAGGGAACAGCACAACAAAGCAAATAAAATTCATGTTGAACAGTTATGGATTAAGAAATATGATTCATGTGTAATCAACAAGGAACCCAAGGAGAACTGGGTTCCTGATCCTAACGCTTAATTTGCTTTGCAGGTTCAAGTGAGGGGGAACAACTCATGGTATCTCGACAGTGGGTGTTCCAAGCACATGACGGGTGACAAATCCAAATTTCTCTCACTTGAAGCATATGATGGGGGAACTGTAACCTTCGGTGATAATATGAAGGGTGAGATAATCGCCAAAGGAAAGGTTGGAAGATCAAGTTCCCATGCCATTGACAATGTATTTTTAGTCGAGAATTTAAAACACAATCTTTTAAGTATTTCTCAATTTTGTGACAAAGGTAACTCTGTTAAGTTTACTTCTGAACGATGTATAATTTCTAGGAACAACACAGGAGACCCTCTACTAGAGGGAATCAGAAAAGGAAACACCTATGTGGTGGACCTGGACACTGTTCCCAGAAACAGTCTAACGTGTTTAAGCGTTATAGAAGAAGACCCACTTCTTTGGCACAAGCGTCTAGGTCATGCTAGTTATTCATTGATTAATGCATTAAGATCAAAAGACCTAGTTAGAGGACTACCAACTATAAAATTTCTTAAGGAAGAAATTTGTGATCCTTGCGCCAAAGGAAAACAAGTGCGGTCATCCTTTAAATCAAAGTTTCTGGTGACTACCTCTAGACCATTAGAATTAATTCATATGGATCTATGTGGACCTATGAGAACACAAAGTCGTAGTGGCAAAAGATATGTGTTTGTCATAGTTGATGATTTTAGTAAATTTACTTGGACCTTATTTTTAGTAAGCAAAGATGAAGCTTTCGATGAGTTTGTATCTTTTGCTAATAAAATACAAAAATCTACGAATAATTTAATTGTTCACATTAGATCGGATCATGGCAAAGAATTTGAAAACTCAAACTTCATGAATTATTGTAATGAACATGGTATAAATAATAATTTTTCCGCTCCTAGAACACCACAACAAAATAGAGTGGTGGAAAGGAAGAATAGAACCTTAGAAGAAATAGTTAGGACCATGTTGATTGCTAGTGGTCTACCTAGGAATTTTTGGGCCGAGACCGTCAATACTGCATGCTATATTTTGAATCGTGTACTAATAAGGCCAATCACTTCTAAGACACCGTATGAATTATTCAAAGGTGTTAAACCAAATATTTCCTATTTTCGTGTGTTTGGATGCAAATGTTTTGTTCATGTGAATGGTAAACGAAATATAGGTAAGTTTGATGAAAAAAGTGATGAAGCAGTATTTCTCGGTTATTCATCACATAGCAAAGCTTACAGAGTTTACAATAAGAGAACAATGTGCGTAGAGGAATCTATTGACATAATTTTTTATGAAACTAACTTTTCAACAAGTGAACAGGAAACAAATAATATTAAAATAGGTCTTGCAAATTTAGAAGATGATGATGGAGTTAAAATGCAAGATCCAGGAACAGCAGGTGAACAGCCAATACAAGAAGAGGCAGGGGAAACTGACCAAATCCAGGAACTGCCAGCTCAACAGGACCAGCAGACTGTTCCCAATCCAACTGTTCCCACAGATGACCAAGATGATCCAGTAGCTGAACAAAATGCAAATCAAGATGCTGAATCAGAACATGCTACTGTTCCCTCCAGAGAATTTGTGCCTAAACCTTGGAAATACCAAAGTTATCATCCTCTTGATCTGATTATAAGTGATATGAATAAGGGAACACAAACCAGATCTCAACTGAGAAACTTTTGTGCACACTTTGCGTTCCTATCATCACTTGAACCAAAAAATCATGAAGAAGCTCTAAAGGATTCCGAATGGGTCGTAGCCATGCAAGATGAATTGAACGAGTTTGAAAGAAATAAAGTATGGCACTTAGAACCCAAACCTAAACACAAGAAAGTAATTGGTTTGAAATGGGTATTTCGGAATAAGCTAGATGAACATGGAATAATAGTGAGAAACAAAGCAAGACTCGTGGTCAAAGGGTACAATCAACAAGAAGGTATTGATTACACTGAGACTTTTGCTCCAGTAGCAAGGTTAGAGGCTATTAGAATTTTAATTTCTTTTGCTGCATTTATGAACTTTAAGTTATATCAAATGGATGTGAAATGTGCTTTCTTAAATGGTTTTCTTGATGAAGAAGTTTTTGTTGAACAACCTCCAGGTTTTGAGAACACCTCTTGTCTTGATCATGTCTACAAGCTTGACAAAGCTTTATATGGCTTGAAGCAAGCTCCTAGGCAATGGTATGAAAGACTATCAAAGTTTTTGATTCAAAATAACTTTGTTAGAGGAAAAATCGACAAAACCTTGTTCTTTAAGAATAAAGGTTCTCATATTTTAGTTGTTCAAATTTATGTTGATGATATTATTTTCGGTGCGACCAATGATTTGTTATGTAAAGAATTTGCCAACCTAATGGGCACAGAATTTGAAATGAGCATGATGGGAGAACTAAATTTCTTCCTTGGTTTACAAATTAAACAAACTGAAAATGGTATTTTTATTCATCAACAAAAATACATAAAAGAACTTCTTAAGAAGTATGGGCTAAACAACGCTAAAACCAACCATACACCCATGGCTACAAATGTTAGATTAGATGAAGACCTAAAAGGAACTAACGTAGATCAAACAATGTATCGAGGCATGATAGGTTCCTTATTATATCTAACTGCAAGTAGACCCGATATTTCATGTAGTGTTGGTTTATGTGCTAGATTTCAGTCCAACCCCAAAGAATCACATCTCACTGCAGTAAAACAGATTTTGAGATATTTGAAGGGAACAGACGACTTGTCCCTATTTTATCCTAAAAGTGATGTTTATGATTTAAAAGGTTTTAGTGATGCAGATTATGCAGGTGATCTAGTTAATAGAAAAAGTACGTCAGGTATGGTACAATTTCTTGGCTCTTGTTTAGTTTCATGGAGTTCCAAGAAACAAAACACGGTTGCATTATCCACAGCCGAAGCTGAATACGTAGCAGCAGCAGCTTGCTGTTCCCAAATTCTTTGGATAAAACAGCAACTAAGAGATTTTGGTATTAAATTTGAATGTGTCCCTATTTATTGTGATAATACCAGTGCCATATGTATATCTAAAGATCCAGTGCATCACTCACGAGCTAAACACATACATATTAGAAATCATTTTCTTAAGGATAACGTAGAACATAAAAATATTGTATTAAAGCATGTTAATACTAATGAACAAGTTGCAGACATTCTGACCAAACCACTTCCAAGGGAACAATATGAAAAGATGAGATTGGAACTTGGTATGATCAAGCTCCACTAAAGTTGGTTGCATAAAATTTCCAATGAACCATCATGAAAAAAGGAGGGTCAGGAATCAACCTCAAAATTTTGATTGATAATCAATTATTGCATGGATCAGGTAAACACGTAATGAAGTTTGTACTATGAATATCTTCTTGTTTGCATGTTGTTAGTTTGATCAGACCACAGCAATATGTTCGTTATTTTCCTTATAATTTTTTTTTTCATCATTCTCCTATTTTTATTTTATTTTAATATTCATATTTCATAATTTATTCATATTTCACATTTTTTTAAAAAAAAAATATAAAAAATAAAAAATGTACGGCCAACTTAAATTAAAAACAATGGGAAACGGTTTTCAATCCCATCTCTGCAAAATCCTTCCTTATCAAACGCTATGATTAGAGCATTAAAGGGATTGGACTTAAGGAAACCGTCATTTCACCACTTTATTAAACCCTTCTCTTACTTCACACTTCACACGCCTTCTCAATTCCTCTTCAAGAAACCGTCCTCCTTCCTATTTCTCAATCTATTCAACACTTCAAAATGAAAACCCCATGCTCCTCAAAGAAAACCCCTAAATCTCGTAAACAATCACAGCCAAAACCTCTGAGAGTGGTTCATCCTCCACCATTACTGGATGCTGCACCACTCACCACCACAGAAACCACAAATACATCACCCAAACAATCTATTGAACCTACTGGTACAAAACGCAAGATCTCATCACCAAAAGGTGGATCATCTTCCAAAGTAGTCAAACGTTCGAAGCTTGCTGATCCTAGTAGTGCTGAAGAAGTAGCAAAAGAAATGTCTGTAGGATTTGGGTTAGACAAGTACTGGTATGATTCCACTTATTTTCCTAAATTGCATGACATTTTACAAAATCAAGAATGGGAGGTTTTGATGACAAATTTTAGTTGCGATTCCATTTTCCCAAATCTTATGCGAGAATTCATTTTAAATTTCTCAAATGATTGTGGGACGTGTTCTAGTAGTGTCAAGAACATCAAAATAGAATTTAACAGTGCATTGTTGGGGGAATGGTTTAGTGTTCCTAATGTTGGTTTTGATACATATTGCGTTGGTACAAAAATAGTTTTTTCTGGAATTAATGAAAAGACAATTTTTAAATTTTTGGGGGTTGAACAAAAGAAAGGAAAGATCAGTCATAATATTCTTTCTCCATTGCATAAATTACTGTATAATGTTTCACGTAGATTTATTTTGCCCCGAAACTCTAAAAGGAGTGAAGTAAGTTTACGTGATGCAACCTTAATTTATTGCATGGATAATCACATAAAGATAAATTTTTCGTCATTGATGATATCGCATTTGTCTGATTGTATTGAGAAGAAAAATTTTGTTGGTTATGGGGGGCTGTTGACTTGGATTTTCAGAAAGTTTGGTGTACCATTGGATGGGCTGGAGTTCCCAATGGGACCCAATATGAAAATTGGAGCACGATGTCTGAAAAATTTGCACCTCAAGTTAAATGATGAAGGGATGTTAATACATGAATCAGAGGAGGTTGTTGAAGTAGAATCTGATGAGGAAGAGATAGAAAACGAAGAAGAAAAATTGAGGGAGAGAGATCAGGAAGAAAAAGAGGAAAAGGAGCAAGAGCCTGTTCCCACTGACCATCTTGAAACAGAAGAAAAAGGGGAACAGGATGGAGAAGCTAGTAAGGGGGAAGCAGAACAGGAGGGAGCCTTAGGAGAAGAGGCTCATCACAATCTCTGTGATGATACAAGTGATGAAGAGATTGTGATAGCTTTGAGGAAAAAGGCTAAATTCATTAAGAGGAAGAGTAGGAGGTTAGCTTCAAAACGCAAGGCTACAATGGTTGATGATGCTACATTTGACACCATGCCTGAACCTATATCAAGTGAACCTCCCTCTCCCAAGCCAACCACATCATCACCACATCACAATCCATCACCACCTCCATCACCAATACAGTCTACACCACCACCTTTTCAGTCACACACTTCACCTGATGTAGGTTGTACTAACTATGATTCTGTTCCTGCAGCTTCTTTAGACTCTGTCCTCTCAAAGCTAAATGACCTCCAGTCTCACTTCCTTGCATTTCAAGATGAAACTCGTGTCTCCCTTGCTTCAATTGTTGATCAGCTTAACCAGATGGAGAGCCGTCTTGGTGCCAAGTTGGACACAGTAGAAGTACAGACTGAGTTCGTTGATGAAGAAGAGACTGCCCCTTGAACCCTCTCCCTATGTTTTTAAGATTTGATTGGCTGTTACATTTCACAAACAATTTCACCTTTTACTTTGTACCATCTGGGGTACATTATTGTTGTAATGTTGAACAATTGCTACTTTTCTTTCTTTGCTCTTATTAATGGTCTGTGACAACTAACTATATGCAGGTTTGATTATTGTTCATGGCACTTACTTTCATTATTGTTTCTTGCTTTCATCACTAACATATCTACATGGTTTGTGCTGAGGTTTGATAGTCTATATCTTGTTTTTGATTGATGACAAAAGGGGGAAGATTATGCACAAACTTAAGAAGAGCAGTGAATACACAGTAACATATCTTGATTGATTTATATTTTTTTTATAAGTTAATGTGCTGTGTGTGCTGTGTTTATGTTAGCTTAGAATCTGATCATCTGTGTTGATGTGCTGTGTTTATGTTAGCTTAGAATCTGATCATCTGTGTTGATATTAAGTGTTTTGGTTAATTGTTTTAAAGTTGTTTCTTTGTCTCTTTTGAAAATACTTAATAATTTTTGTTTTATTTTATTTTATATTAGTTTCTTTTAGTTTAATTATGTCAGTTTAATTAATTTCAGTTTATTTCATTTAAGTTTTAGATTAATTAATTTTGAAATTTTTTAAATATATTAGATATTATGGAGTAAATTGTTTTATTGTGAATGCTTGGTAAATTATATTGTAACGAGTTGATTTGCTAAGTTATTTAGAGTTGCTTTAATCTCTAGTATGCTCTAAGAATTTTGTTTTGCACTATTTTACTTAAGTTTGTTTATAAAGTTTGTCCTCATCAAAAAGGGGGAATTTGTTGGCCTCTTAAGGTTTTGATGATGACTTCACTTTTAAATAAACAAACATATTTTTAGAGATTGTTTTGTAGGTATATATCCGATTTTGTTGAAATCGTTGATGAAGCCTATGACTTGGTTCGTGGAAGATGTACATGTCTTAATATGTCCAAGATGTTAGATAAGTGTTATAATGTTCAAAGTAGACGTACAGTCTACTGTTCCTAATTCCACCACCTTTTGTTTTGAGAACGTGGGGGTAGTGGGAGGTATGTATGAGGAAACTGCTGGTTGTTCCCACTATAAATAGAAGGGACTTTGCTCGAACCAAAAATCATCCAAGAGTGTTCATTAAAGGGAGATCATCTTAAGAAAAATATTTTCAGTTTTCCAGTGCCAATTAATTTATTATATTTTTCTTAAGTAATTATTTTAATTTTTAATCTCTTGAGAATTGGCCTTGTAAGGGTTATTGAGTGATTTGTTGTAATTAGACTTGTGGGAAGTCTAAGGGTATAAGAAAAGAGAATCGTGAGAATAGAGAAAGAGAAAGGGAGAATAGAGAAAGAGAATTAGGCCTAGAGTAGAGAAGCTTCGAGTGAAGCAAACATTGTTTTGTGTAATTGTAGTTGATTGCCTAAACATAGTGAGAATTTTGAAATCCCGGGGGGTCGTGGTTTTTCCTTCTTATTAGGCCAAGAAGGTTTCCACGTAAAATCTTTGTCTCCTTTTTATTTCTTGCTTCTTAAGCTTAAGTTTTATTTTATTTGTTAAAATTCCGCAAGTTAGAGAAAAAACGTAGTACAACTCAATACACAACAATTCACCCCCCCTCTTGTTGTATTTGATCATCTCTTCATATTCCAACATAGGTCAAACTTGGTTTGTTATGCACGAAACTTGGCACAACACTATTTGGTATATATTGTTGTGTTGAAGTGGTTAGAATTGAAAATCATAGTCATATGCTAGAAATTACGTGTTAAGTTGCGATTTTATGCGTTTTTAACCGTTTTAGCACTTTCGCGCATAAAGTAACTCAAACATGGTTTGTTTTGCAAGAAACTTGGCACACAACACTATTTGGCATATATATTATTGTGTTGAAGTTGTTAGAATTTAAAATCGTAGTCATATGCTAGAAATTACGTGTTAAGTTGCGATTTTATGCGTTTTTAACCGTTTTTAACACTTTTGCGCATAAAGTAGCTCAAACATGGTTTTGATGCGAAACCGGGGCTGATTAAGGCCTTGGTTATGCAAGGATTAATTTTGTGCGGAAGCTTTGATTAATGACACAGACAAAAACTACAAATGATCATGAAAAGAACACGAAACAACCACAAACACTTAGACAATTCTGATCTAGCAAACTGTCGAGCAGCCCTCCTTCAGCTCAGCTTCTAGGAGTCCACGGGGATTTTTAGATTGCTTTAAGGACCTTGAAAGCTAGATCTAAGTACCAAGATTCCATTTCCACTTTAGCCTAGGTCTTGGATGCATAGGTTTAGTCTCCACGTGTCGTCCACGGTGGTATTGTCACTAGTTTGCTGCTGTGTCATGACGTCTGTATGCAGCCTTGTGTGCAGCCCTCCTTCAGCTCAGCTTCTAGGAGTCCACGGGGATTGTTAGAATGGTTTAAGGACCTTAATAGCTAGATCCAAGTACCGAGATTCCATTTCCACTTTAACCTCGGTCCTGGATGTATAGGTTTAGTCTCCACGTGTCGTGCAAGGTGGTCTGGTCACTAGTTTGCTGCTGTGTCGTGAGGTCTGTATGCAGCCTTGTGTGGGCTCCTTTGGTATCTTCATTTCATACAACCACATTTGTATCAGATTTGCACGAAATTTGGCACACAACACTCTTTGGTATATATTATTATGTTGAAGTGGATAGAATTGAAAATCATAGTCATATGCTAGAAATTACGTGTTAAGTTGCGATTTTATGCGTTTTTGTCAATTTCGCGCGTAAAGTAGGTCACACTTGGTTTGTTATGCACGAAACTTGGCACAAAAATATTTGGTATATATTATTGTGTTGAAGACAACTCTATTTGGTATATATTATTGTGTTGAAGTTGTTAGAATTGAAAATCGTAGTCATATGCTAGAAATTACGTGTTAAGTTGCGATTTTATGCAATTTTAACCGTTTTTAACACTTTTGCGCATAAAGTAGCTCAAACATGGTTTTGATGCGAAACCGGGGCTGATTAAGGCCTTGGTTATGCAAGGATTAAGTTTATGCGGAAGCTTTAATTAATGACACAGACAAAAACTACAAATGATCATGAAAAGAACACGAAACAACCACAAACACTTAGACAATTTTGATCTAGCAAACTGTCGAGCAGCCCTCCTTCAGCTCAGCTTCTAGGAGTCCACGGGGATTTTTAGAATGGTTTAAGGACCTTGAAAGCTAGATCCAAGTACCGAGATTCCATTTCCACTTTAGCTTAGGTCTTGGATGCATAGGTTTAGTCTCCACGTGTCGTCCACGGTGGTATTGTCACTAGTTTGCTGCTGTGTCATGACGTCTGTATGCAGCCTTGTGTGCAGCCCTCCTTCAGCTCAGCTTCTAGGAGTCCACGAGGGTTGTTAGAATGGTTTAAGGACCTTAATAGCTAGATCCAAGTACCGAGATTCCATTTCCACTTTAGCCTCGGTCCTGAATGCATAGGTTTAGTCTCCACATGTCGTGCAAGGTGGTCTGGTCACTAGTTTGCTGCTGTGTCGTGAGTTCTGTATGCAGCCTTGTGTGGGCTCCTTTGGTATCTTCATTTCATACAACCACATTTGTATCAGATTTGCACGAAACTTGGCACACAACACTCTTTTGTATATATTATTGTGTTGAAGTGGATAGAATTGAAAATCATAGTCATATGCTAGAAATTACGTGTTAAGTTGCGATTTTATGCGTTTTTGTCAATTTCGCGCGTAAAGTAGGTCAATTTATGCGTTTTTATGCACGAAACTTGGCACAAAACTATTTGGTATATATTATTGTGTTTAAGTGGTTAGAATTGAAAATCATAGTCATATACTAGAAATTACGTGTTAAGTTGCGATTTTATTCGTTTTTAACCGTTTTTGGCACTTTCGTGCGTAAAGTAGCTCAAACTTGGTTTGTTTTGCACGAAACTTGGCACACAACACTATTTGGTATATATTATTGTATTGAAGTTGTTAGAATTGAAAATCGTAGTCATATGCTAGAAATTACGTGTTATGTTGCGATTTTATGCGTTTTTAATCGTATTTAACACTTTTGCGCATAAAGTAGCTCAAACTTGGTTTTGATGCGAAACCGGGGCTGATTAAGGCCTTGGTTATGCAAGGATTAATGTTGTGCGGAAGCTTTGATTAATGACACAGACAAAAACTACAAATGATCATGAAAAGAACACGAAACAACCACAAACACTTAGACAATTCTGATCTAGCAAACTGTCGAGCACCCCTCCTTCAGCTCAGCTTCTAGGAGTCCACGATGATTTTTAGAATGGTTTAAGGACCTTGATAGCTAGATCCAAGTACCGAGATTCAATTTCCACTTTACCTTAGGTCCTGGATGCATAGGTTTAGTCTCCACGTGTCGTGCACGGTGGTCTGGTCAATAGTTTGCTGCTATGTCGTGACGTCTGTATGTAGCCTTGTGTGCAGCCCTTCTTCAACTCAGCTTCTAGGAGTCCACGGAGATTGTTAGAATGGTTTAAGGACCTTAATAGCTAGATCCAAGTACCGAGATTCCATTTCCACTCTAGCCTCGGTCCTGGATGCATAGGTTTAGTCTCCACGTGTCGTGCAAGGTGGTCTGGTCACTAGTTCGCTGCTGTGTCGTGAGGTCTGTATGCAGCCTTGTGTGGGCTCCTTTGGTATCTTCATTTCATACAACCACATTTGTATCAGATTTGCACGAAACTTGGCACACAACACTCTTTGGTATATATTATTGTCTTGAAGTGGATAGAATTGAAAATAATAGTCATATGCTAGAAATTACGTGTTAAGTTGCGATTTTATGCGTTTTTGTCAATTTCGCGCGTAAAGTAGGTCAAACTTGGTTTGTTATGCACGAAACTTGGCACAACACTATTTGGTATATATTATTGTGTTGAAGTGGTTAGAATTGAAAATCATAGTCATATGCTACAAATTACGTGTTAAGTTGCGATTTTATGCGTTTTTAACCGTTTTTAACACTTTTGCGCGTAAAGTAGCTCAAACTTGGTTTGTTTTGCACGAAACTTGGCACACAACACTATTTGGTATATATTATTGTGTTGAAGTTGTTAGAATTGAAAATCGTAGTCATATGCTAGAAATTACGTGTTAAGTTGCGATTTTATGCGTTTTTAACCGTATTTAACACTTTTGCGCATAAAGTAGCTCAAACTTGGTTTTGATGCGAAACCGGGGCTGATTAAGGCCTTGGTTATGCAAGGATTAATGTTGTGCGGAAGCTTTGATTAATGAAACAGACAAAAACTACAAATGATCATGAAAAGAACATGAAACAACCACAAACACTTAGACAATTCTGATCTAGCAAATTGTCGAGCAGCCCTCCTTCAGCTCAGCTTCTAGGAGTCCACGGGGATTGTTAGAATGGTTTAAGGACCTTGATAGCTAGATCCAAGTACCGAGATTCCATTTCCACTTTAGCCTAGGTCCTGGATGCATAGGTTTAGTCTCCACGTGTCGTGCACGGTGGTGTGGTCACTAGTTTGTTGCTATGTCGTGACGTCTGTATGCAGCCTTGTGTGCAGCCCTTCTTCAGCTCAGCTTCTAGGAGTCCACGAGGATTGTTAGAATGGTTTAAGGACCTTAATAGCTAGATCCAAGTACCGAGATTCCATTTCCACTTTATCCTCGGTCCTGGATGCATAGGTTTGGTCTCCACGTGTCGTGCAGGTGGTCTGGTCACTAGTTTGCTGCTGTGTTGTAACGGCCCGGTTTAAGTAACCCGGAAAATCATATGAAAACATGATCCCGGTTCACAAACGGACACAAATAAAATTATTTTTTTTTACTCGGATCGTCAACGCAAGAAACACGCCGAACAAAGAAAAGAAGTCAGCGGAAGTCTTTACATAGAACTCGAGAGTCTACCGGCCTCTAGACTAGCTAAAAAGTTGTACGAAATAAAAAGAAAAACGTCATAAACTTTCGTTACATAAACCGAGTTATTTCGACTCATAAACTTATTACAAAATATATATTAGTCTTGATGGTTATGGGTTCTAAGCTGAGTCCTCACTCCAGCCCCCACCTGCAATCAACCTACTGCACGTCGTATGACAACACGTAGCAAGTTCCAAAGAACAACCAATACACGTCAGAGACATCATACATATGTCAAACAGGTTGAATACAAGCATTGTGTTTATCCTAGCATGCAAAGGCTCTAATATATATTCATTATTCAATATCTCCAATCTTGTAACGTTGCCCATCCTGTTCGGGTCGTTCAAGTATAAACCATTTATTTCTTTTAGATAATTCCAACTTGTAACGTTGCCCGTCCTGTTCGGGTCGTTCAAGTATAAATTCAAATATTTTTGGTGGAATACACTTGGGAGAGCTAATCCCAAGGCAACCACCGACCTAAGACATTGCCCGTCCTGTTCGGGTCGCCAAAGGCTAAAGTATGCATAACCCCATGGTGACCGTAATGATCCAAAACTGCCATGGGAACAATAATTTATAATATTCCAAACCATTGTTAACCCTCTTTGGGTAACATAACCAAACGTCAATCCCTTTGGGTGACAAACACATAAATGCTCAATTTTCACTAAATTATTCCATATTATTTGAGGTGTATAATCCTTATGTGATTTACAATGCTTCGATTAGAAATAAAACAACATTACTTGCACAACCATATAACAGTATGGTCTAAGCGTGTACCTTAAACGCTGCAAACACACGTTGCTCAAGCACAATAGGAATTTCGCCCTCTTATAAATCGAGGTCCTATATAACACACACAAAACGATCACATATTAGATCGTGTTTACACATTTAATCCACTCCATACCACTAAGATATCACTAAGACTTGATAATTTTAAATATTTTCATCCAATTTCCAATGATTCCAAAAATTAATTTCTGACCAGAAACTTTATTGGCCATTTCAGACATTTTAGAAAATTCAAATGAAAAATCTGACTTCGCCGTTGCGTTCGGAATGCGTCAATTACCTTGGGTACCAAATTTCATAATTTCTAACATCCATTTACTATTTTTAATTATTATAAGCGTTTAACGAGTTTTTAACGCAATGGTGCTTAAAACAACGGAAAACGACTAACGTTTCCGAGTCGGTACCTCTAACGAGGCGGAACAGCTGCTGCCGCCTACATTTATATATTATTATTTTTTTTTTTATTCATTATTATTATTAGTTTATATATACATTATCAACCCTTTTTAAATCTCATGACCAAAATAACTCTTGCAAGGTCACATTTACAAAATCCTTCAAGAGACATGAAATTTCATAAATTATGATAACTAAATTAAATACTTAATTCTCTTAACAAATTAAATTTTGTAGAGAATTACAAAACTAAATCACCCTTTTAAATCAAGACACACATATATATAAATATAAATCAAGAACATAACTTAATCCTTTTAACAAAATTAAGGTTTATTAAAGGATTGTTAAAGAAAATTACATAAAAATATACTCAATCCTCCTCAAAGTCATAGGATATCATCATACATAAAATGTAATTCATCTTAGAAAACCTTGTATATAAAATCTATAACTAGCAATTCAATTAAACTTACCTCTTTGATCAAAAGATTGAATGGAAGAACAAGAGAACAATTTTTTTTTTCTTGAAATGCCGAATCACAAGCCCAAAGGAGAGAATTTTTCTGATTTTTTTTTGTTCAATTGGAAGCTTAGAAGGGTGAAGAACTCAAATGGTTTTCAAAAGGATTAATAGGCAATTAAGGGATGAGCTTAATGTGCCTTAATACACACTTATGAGAGGAGTTACAAGACTCCTCCCATTCCTTCACACAACCGGTCACCCTTCCCCTTCCCTAATCTTTTATTTATTTTTTAATTAATTAATTAATTATATAATTGTCTATTTATTTTTTGTTAAAAGCAGAAAAGAAATATTACACAATAACAACGTATGCGATAAAACGCGTTACCGTTAAATAAACTTACTTCGTTTCTTATAATTAACCATGTAAAATAATAGAATTCAATATTACTTATTTATTTTATTTTGTTATACTTTATTTTATTATAAACCCGATAATTTACGGGGTGTTACAGACTACCCCCCTTAAAAGAAGTTACGTCCTCGTAACTTGCATGGCAACGGAAAACGCTGAACACACATGTTATCATAACACAACACTTGCAAAAAGGCAAAATTACCAACCAAAAGATTTATCATTATTCGCGCGAAATTCCTATCGCTGTCTACCCCCCTTAAGAAGTTACGTCCCTGTAATGCTACTAACCTGAAAGAGGTGAGGGTACTTTTCTCGCATAGAGTCTTCCGTTTCCCATGTAGCCGCTTTATGCTCGTGATTTGACCACAGGACCTTTACCATAGTTATATTCTTTCGTCGCGTACTACGGACCTTCGTATCCAAGATTCTAACCGGTTTCTCAGAGTATGACAAGGATGTATCTAAATCTAAAGGTTCGGGATCTAAGACATGAGAGGCTGCGGCATGATATCGCTTAAGCTGCGACACATGGAATACATCATGTACCTTTTTTCAAGGAGTTTGGAAGGGCTAACCGATAAGCCACCTTACCCACACGTTCCAAAATTTCATATGGTCCTATGAATCGAGGGCTCAACTTTCCACGAATACCAAAACGTATTACTCCGTGCATGGGTGACACGCAAAGTAATACGCGTTCGCCCACGGTGAACTCTTCTGGTCGTCGCTTCAAATTAGCATAAGACTTTTGACGATCCTGTGCCGCTTTCAAACGATCCCTTATCAACTTCACTTTTGCAGTCATCTGAAATAACAACAAAGGTCCCAAGGTCACCGCTTCGGTGAAATCATCCCAATAAACCGGACTACGACAACGACGCCCATACAAAGCCTCAAATGGAGCCATCTGTATAGATGTCTGATAACTGTTGTTGCAAGAAAATTCGACCAGGTCCAAATGTTCATCCCACGACCCTTGCCATTCCATGGCAATAGCGCGCAACATATCTTCTAGAATCTGATTTATCCGTTCCGTCTGCCCATCCGTCTGCGGGTGGGAAGACGTACTATAAAGTAACGTAGTGCCCATTGCCTGATGCAAGGTTTGCCAAAATTGTGACAAATACCGTGTATCTCTATCGGACACAATAGTACGGGGCACACCATGAAATCGCACGACATACTTAATGTAAGCTCGAGCTAACTGTTCCATCTCCCAACGACAACTGATAGGGATAAAACGGGCTTATGACCCATAATGCATCATTTACCGCCTTCGTCCGGGGTAAACCCACAATAAAATCCATAGAGATATCATCCCACTTCCATACCGGTATCTCCAAAGGTTGTAGTAAACCTCCTGGTCTTTTATGCTCACTTTTAACCTTTTGACAAGTCAAACAGGGCGAGGCATAATCTGCAATATCCTTCTTCATCCCAGACCACCAAAACATTAGCTTAAGGTCTTGATACATTTTGTCACCGCCTAGATGGACTGAAAATTTTGTACAATGGGCCTCATCCAAGATACGTTTCTTCAAAGATTCTTCCCCTGTCGGCAAACACCAGCGACCATTGAACCTCAAGCTCCCATCTTCATGAACAAAGAATCCCTCCACTTTTCCTTCCCGAGCTTGCTCCTTCAACTTCAATAGTTTCGGGTCTTTATCTTGGGAATTTAAAATTTCTTCAAAGAACGAAAGTCGAATAGACAAAGCATTCAGACATCCCTGTAATTCACCCTTACACACCACTTCCAAGTTCAACCTCGCAAAATCCCGATGCAACTCTTCAACTCCGTCCAAGGCGGACAACGAGTAATTGGACTTCCTACTCAACGCATCGGCTACTAAATTTGCTCGTCCCTCATGATATATGAACTCCAAATCATAATCTGTCATCAACTCTAGCCACCGACGTTGTCGAATGTTTAAATCGGGCTGAATGTAGAGATACTTCAGACTCTGATGATCAGTGTAGATCCTACATTTGACGCCATACAAGTAATGCCGCCATATTTTGAGAGAAAACACTATAGCAGCTAACTCCAAATCATGGGTAGTATAATTAACTTCATGTACTTTCAATTGTCATGATGCGTAAGCAATCACCTTACGGTCCTGCATCAGTACACAACCCAATCCTTTCTTCGATGCGTCACTGTAAACAATATAATCCAACTTTGGGTCAGGTAGAGTAAGAACAGGAGCCATAGTTAACCTTTCCTTCAAAGTCACGAAGGCCTGTTCACACTTGTCTGTCCACTCGAACTTCTTCTCTTTCTTCATCAATGAAGTCATGGGCCGAGCAATACGCGAGTAATCCGTAACAAAACGACGGTAATTGAAATAGACTATATTTAATAAAGCTTAATTATAAGTGATTAAGCTGATTGGGGTTATAAAGTATGTTAATTCGAGTAATAATATTATTATTTTGATAATCTTGACTCAAGTATTTCATTTGTTAACATTTTCAAGAAAGAGGTATATTTTATTTAATGTATAAAATGTATAAAGAATACTTCGATAAAAGTGTATTTTAATTATATTTTATTAATTGATTACCATTTTATCTTTATAAAAATAAATTTAAATAAAGTATTGAAAACTAAATTCGTAAATGCAATCTTTATTCATACTACCAATTACTTATTTTATAATTGCTTATTGTACCCTTACAACACGTCTTATATAAGACTGTCTTACGATGAGACGGCTTTAATAGAATTTTATGGGTCAAAGTTAAAAATAAACCCATTCTTTATCTCATTTTAAATCGACATACTCACCCCTTCCCTTCATCCTCTACTCTTTCCTTCTCTCATTTTTCCCTCACCCTCCAAAACTCATGTATCTCCATCTCCCTCTTTGTCTGCGGCTCCTTCCTCCATTTCAGAACCAACTGTGACTCTCTTCCTCCACTTAAGACCCGTCGTGTTTCTCCCCCACAACCAGCAGTAGCAGGCTGCGGTTCTCCCCTCCACGAGCAGCAACAACGGGCTGCGTTTCCTCCCCAACAACCACCTACAATCTTACCTTAAGTTGAAAGGTCCTTCAATGGTGATTGAGGTAATCCACAAACTATTCCTTTTAAGTATTAATTGAATGTTTTAAAGTAGTTTGGTATGTGGATTCAATTTGGGTCGTGGATTCAATTTGGGTATCAACTTGAATTTAATTAGAGTATATGAGTTTAATTAGTAATTGGGTTCTTGCTAGTGTTGATTAGTATTGGTTATTTGGGTTATTTGGTTTCTAGTATGAAATTTAATATTTGGATATTGAGATTTCAGCTCAAAAACTGAGCATTCTGTTTTGGCCATTTTCGGTCAGTTGTAATTGTTTCTAGGTTCTGGTGTCTTCTTAGAATTTGTAGAGCTTTGAGTCGCGGTCGTGTGGGCACTTAAATCGCCTCTATACGAGTTCGTATGAGAGAGTTATGTTTCAAACAGTGGTATACCCGCAGGCTGTCACGAAAATCAACACTGAACCTTCTGTTTTGGCTATTTTGGGATAGTTTTGATTGTTTTTGGGTTCTGGTGTCTGCACGAAATTTGTAGAGCTTTGAGTCGCAATCACGTAGGCACTTGAATCGCCCCAAGATGAGTTCGTATGAGGGAGTTATGTTCAAAACAGTGGTATACCCGCAGGCTGTCATGAAAATCAACACTGAACCTTCTGTTTTGGCTATTTTGGGATTGTTTTGATTGTTTTTAGGTTCTTGTATCTGCATGATATTTGTAGAGCTTCGAGTCGCGATCACGTAGGCACTTGAATCGCCCCGAGATGAATTCGTATGAGAGAATTATGACCAAATTACTAACAAGTGTCTTGTTATGGTACTAAAATGGAATTTATTATGTGGGATTAGGAAGTATAAAATAAATTGGAGGTTTAAGGTTATGTATTGAGTAATTGAGATTAACTTAGGTTTATTGTGTTCCTTTTATGGATTGGTATTGTTGGGTTATGGATCTTAATTGAATAATATGAGTGTTTGGTTCAAGTATAAATTTGGGAACATATGAATTGATTGGTGTTTTAATTATTGATTGTTATTCATGGCGTAGAATGGTAATCTACAAGCAAACTACTACCCTATCTTTTAAATTTAATTCAAGTATTTCAAAGTTCAAGTTATGTTTTATAAGGTGTGGTATTACTACTATTGATATTTGAGCAAAATCGTTTGGTGTTTGAAACTGTGGATTTTGACCTTGTTTGACCTTGCTCCTGGTCCTTATTAAATTATTGTTTTGAATGTGCATATGTTTTTATATATGAGCTTTCAAATATTGTATTATGAAAATGAGGTATGATTGTTGATTTCAAAGAAAATCAACTGAATTATTGTTTTGTTTTATATTGAAATGTTCGACATTGAAAAATGTCCGTTTTTGGAAATTGTCAACGGATATTTATATCCGGATTATTGTGAAATCCTATAGCTTGATAATAGGTAATGGTTATTCGGATCGGTCTCGAGCCCCCGATCCCGTTTCGTTCTTGCAAGAACCGTATTTCGGTGATGACGATCACCCGTGTTCTCAGGATTTAGATCAAGCCTACTTCCTGACGGTCCATATATTCCCACGTTTTAAAGTGTTGTTAAATTATTGATTTAATATGAATTTGAATAAATACATTTCGTACATAAAGTATTGTTTGTTTCGCAAATGAGATCATATTTGTCATTTGCCGTATTGTTTCGCTATTGACTTGTAAAGTAATAGCCGCATTTTGATTTACGCTATTAACTTGTAAAGTTATAGCCGTGTTTTGATTCGTTATGAACTAAATGTTCTTAGCCGTATTTACGTCGATATCAAACGGTCTTTTAAAAGAGTTTTAGATTTGGATAAAATAATGTTTATAAATGATTACCAAGTGAACAAGAAATTTGATTTGGAAATGTTTGTTAATGACTTGTATACAAATATAGTAGTTTGTTGGATTACTCAACAATGCAATTGTTGTCAGTTTTATTTTATAGGGTCTATCTCTTACAGGGGGTAGATCCACTTTCAGGTTGCCATCTTTAGTGCAGATGGATGTGCTGCTCATTTATGTGTCATGTGTTGCGATAGTGAGGACATCGTTTTCGGAAGGTTAACTTATAATGACATTTTGACAAATCATGTCGTTGTATAAAAAAAATAGATATTTTATAATGTCTTAATTTAGTTTATAACTGGGTTGTAAGTAATTGTATTACAGTTTTGTAAAGTTTTTAAATACTCTGATATTGGTTGCTGTGGCTATCGAGCCACAGGTCGGATTCAGCCCAGACTTCTATAAGTCTTCCGCTGTGCTTTGTAGACAATATTATTATTATATTGTTTACGCCGGTTTGGGCTGTTTCAGTAATACTCGGCCAAGCCTAAGAAACTTCGCACCTCGGAGACATTCTTGGGTGACGAACAACTTCGAACTGCCTCCACCTTCACCGGATCCACCGAAATACCTTCCTTAGAAACAAAATGACCCAAAAATGATACCTTTTCCAACCAGAATTCACACTTTGACAATTTTGCGTACAACTTGTTTTCTCGCAGGGTTTGCAGGACAAATCGTAGATGTTTCTGATGTTCATCTCGGTCCTTCGAATAGACCAATATGTCATCAATAAAGATAACGACGAATTTATCCAGGTACGCACTAAACACTTGGTTCATTAAGCACATGAATGCAGCTGGAGCATTTGTCAACCCAAACGGCATCACGGTGAACTCATAATGTCCATAACGTGTTCTGAAAGCGGTTTTATGTATATCCCCTTCAGCTATTCTTAGCTGATGATAACCCGATCTTAAGTCAATTTTAGAAAAGATCCCGGCTCCTCTCAATTGATCAAATAAGTCATCTATCCAGGGTAACGGTTACCTTGTTTAACTTTCTGTAGTCGATGCATAATCTCAAACTACCATCTTTCTTTCTTACAAACAAAACTGGAGCGCCCCAAGGTGAAACACTAGGTCGAACATAACCCTTATCCAACAATTCTTCAAGCTGAGACTTTAATTCCTCCATCTCCTTCGGAGCCATACGATAAGGGGCCTTCGAAATCGGCCCAGTCCCAGGTATCAAGTCTATCGTGAAGTCAATTTCCCGTTGAGGTGGCATACCGGGAATCTCGTCAGGAAAAACATCCAAAAATTCATTCACTACAGCAATATCCTTGGGGTCCTCCTCCTTCTTTCCCCCTTGGCTGATATGACGTAAGTACAAAGGGTGTCCCTACCTCATGAGTCTTTGCAATTCTAAAGTCGATACCAAATTCGTTCGGGGTCCTTTTTGAAATTTCCGATATCTAACCTTTTCCCCTCTTGGTCCTTCTAGCGTCACTCTCTGCTCCCTACATTCTATAGTGGCTTTATATTTTCCTAACCAGTCCATCCCCAAAATTACCTCTAAGCCTTCCATATCTAACACATACAAGTCACTAGGAAAAATGACCTTCTTTATTCTTAAGGGCACTTCCTTATACAATCTATCACAATTGTACAATCTTCCCGATGGAACAACCACTATATAAGAAACTTTTTCAAATGTTCCTAAATTCAACTCCTCTACTTTACTCTTTGCAAGAAATGAACATGTTGCACCCGAGTCAAAAAGTACATTAACAACTACAGAATGAATGGTGAACGTACTTGTAACTACATTCGTTGCTTGGTCAGCTTCCCTTGCACTGACCGCAGTTACCCGTCCACCAAACGGCTGTGCATTTATTCCTTCCACTTGATTACCCCCACGTTGCATAGCTGACCCTTCGATTCGGTTTCCATCCACCCGGCCTTGTCCCCTACTAATAGGTCGCTGAAACCTCTGAGCAGTGTTTCCATGATTACCATTTTCGTACTGCAGGTTGACTTGCCTTTCGAAGTTATTCAAATTCTGCTGCCGGTGCTGCCCACCTGGTTGTTGACTCCCACTCCCTTTCTTGATGTAGCATTTATACTCCCTATGTCCTCTCTTGTGGCAAAAATTACATTCAACCAAATTCCCATCACAATTCTTTCCAGGATAGTTTCCCCTGCATCTTCTACAGAAATATTTCCTTTCATTGCCATCTCGGTCCAGTAATGGCTTACCAGGCTTCACGTCTCCCTTAAACCCAGAATTTGTACTAGATCTACTTTCCCTGAAAATTTCCGAAAGTTATAGCTTTCTTTTGATAAAAGTCCGACGAAATCCCTAATGTCTGGCCTGCAATCTCCTTCCTCTTCTCAGGGTCCTTACCCTTCTCTTTTTTGTTCTCCTTCCTCAGAATGTTCTCTATTTGAGACGCACGCTTGTACATCTGTTCCAGGGTGTTATAGCGGTCGCTCTCAATATGTTTTTGAATGTCATATGACAATCCCAGTTCAAATCGCTGCATCTTTTTCTCCTTAGTGGGAACATCGTCAGGACAGTACTGAATATATTCCATAAACTTTCGGTAATATTCATCAACAGTCATGTCTCCCATCTCCAAACGAGCGAACTCGTTTGACTTATCTTTTCTCACGTGCAAAGGGTATAATTGCTCTCGCATAGCCCTTTTAAACAAATCCCAATTAAAGACTCCATTAGTTTGTTCTAATAACCCAGATCTACTATTTGCCCACCAATAGTCGGCTTCACCAACCAAAAAAAACGCAGCCTGGTTGACCTTCAGTTCCTCTGGGCATTCAAACACATCAAAAAGTTTGTCAAATTCCCTTAACCAGAGCTCGAGTTCCGATGGTTCCCCCTTACCATTGAAAGTCGAGGGTTTGCTCTGACTGATCCTCTTACTCATATCAGAGGCTAATTCCGACACAGATCTCTCTCGTGGAGTGCCCACATCCGTAAGAGCTCTTACTAAACTCCTTAGTGTACGGTTGGCACTGTTTCTAGAAAGTCTCTTTCTTGACAAAGGAGGCATCTTATTTTAACGCCAAGCGTCCTAAGTGTCAGCACTCTCATCATAGCTTGCTAAGTCAAAGTCCTCATCATTTGCATCTTCCCCAGAATCAGAGCTGGAGTTCGAGTGCGCATCTTCTGATTCACTATCACTATTCCTAGGGTGGTCTATTGGTACTTCCTCCACGTCTTCTTCGGGATCCTCTTCATTTGAGCAACCCCTATCAAACCCAGTCCCATATCCATAAAGATCATAGTGCGACCCCCAAATGCCACTCTCATCTTCGCTGGAAATCTCTACATAATTAGGTGGTTCTCGCTTAGGCTCCCACATTTCGACATCACTCTCCGATTGAACCTCGGTTTCCACTAGTGGAGGGTCGGGTAGGTTCCGCTCCATCAAGAGTTCCATGACCACATCAGCGTCGTCCGATATGTGGGGCTCGCCCTCCTCCTCGGGTTCTACATTTTTCCTAGATTCGGACAAACGACGTAACTTATTTAGGTCTAAATCTAAATCATAATATACCCTATCAGCCTTTGCCTTAACCATACGCATCCTCTCCCTATAATCTCGGATACTTTCACCAGCCCTTATTTTCCAAATATCAGCATTGGAGACTTCCCTCCAGGCAGTCTCAAGGTCAAACATCGGTATCTTACTAGACTTCCCGGGGGTGAGTGAGTCCAAGGGTGTTTTTCCCTTATCCATAAATCCTGATTCTACACGGAAGTACAAACAAAACATTACTATCACAAACAACCTACAATGCAAACACATTCCAACAATTTTACATCCCAACGAATACTTCCCAACTCTCTACTAAGGTTGTTAATTCCTTTATCATATGAGGAACGTTGGCTCTGATACCAATTGTAACGGCCCGGTTTAAGTGACCCGGAAAATCATATGAAAACATGATCCCGGTTTACAAACGAATACAAATAAAATTATTTTTTTTTTACTCGGATCGTCAACATTCCAACGGTAAAGGAATATGGTCAACGCAAGAAACACGCCAAACAAAGAAAACAAGTAAGCGGAAGTCTTTACATACAACTCGAGAGCCTACCGGCCTCTAGACTACCTAAAAAGTTGTACGAAATAAAAAGAAAAACGTCATAAACTTTCGTTACATAAACCGAGTTATTTCGACTCATAAACTTATTACAAAATATATATTAGTCTTGATGGTTATGGGTTCTAAGCTGAGTCCTCACTCCAGCCCCCACCTGCAATCAACCTACTGCACGTCGTATGACAACACGTAGCAAGTTCCAAAGAACAACCAATACACGTCAGAGACATCATACATATGTCAAACAGGTTGAATACAAGCATTGTGTTTATCCTAGCATGCAAAGGCTCTAATATATATTCATTATTCAATATCTCCAATCTTGTAACGTTGCCCATCCTGTTCGGGTCGTTCAAGTATAAACCATTTATTTCTTTTAGATAATTCCAACTTGTAACGTTGCCCGTCCTGTTCGGGTCGTTCAAGTATAAATTCAAATATTTTTGGTGGAATACACTTGGGAGAGCTAATCCCAAGGCAACCACCGACCTAAGACGTTGCCCGTCCTGTTCGGGTCGCCAAAGGCTAAAGTATGCATACCCCCATGGTGACCGTAATGATCCAAAACTGCCATGGGAACAATAATTTATAATATTCCAAACCATTGTTAACCCTCTTTGGGTAACATAACCAAACGTCAATCCCTTTGGGTGACAAACACATAAATGCTCAATTTTCACTAAATTATTCCATATTATTTGAGGTGTCTAATCCTTATGTGATTTACAATGCCTCGATTAGAAATAAAACAACATTACTTGCACAACCATATAACAGTATGGTCTAAGCGTGTACCTTAAACGCTGCAAACACACGTTGCTCAAGCACAATAGGAATTTCGCCCTCTTATAAATCGAGGTCCTATATAACACACACAAAACGATCACATATTAGATCGTGTTTACACATTTAATCCACTCCATACCACTAAGATATCACTAAGACTTGATAATTTTAAATGTTTTCATCCAATTTCCAATGATTCCAAAAATTAATTTCTGACCAGAAACTTTATTGGCCATTTCCGACAGTTTAGAAAATTCAAATGAAAAATCCGACTTCGCCGTTGCGTTCGGAACGCGTCAATTACCTTGGGTACCAAATTTCATAATTTCTAACATCCATTTACTATTTTTAATTATTTTAAGCGTTTAACGAGTTTTTAACGCAACGGTGCTTAAAACAACGGAAAACGACTAACGTTTCCGAGTCGGTACCTCTAACGAGGCGGAACAGCTGCTGTCGCCTACATTTATATATTATTATTATTTTTTTTTATTCATTATTATTATTAGTTTATATATACATTATCAACCCTTTTTAAATCTCATGACCAAAATAACTCTTGCAAGGTCACATTTACAAAATCCTTCAAGAGACTTGAAATTTCATAAATTATGATAACTAAATTAAATACTTAATTCTCTTAACAAATTAAATTTTGTAGAGAATTACAAAACTAAATCACCCTTTTAAATCAAGACACACATATATATAAATATAACACAATCCTTCAAGTAAATCAAATTTTGCTAAAGGATTATTAAACCATTGGATGACTACATAACTTAATCCATACCAACTTAATTTCTACTAACAAATTTAAACCATAAAAGAAATTTATTTGAATATCAACAAAACTCAATTCTTATAAAAAAATTTAGACTTTGTTAAAGAATATAAATCAAGAACATAAATTAATCCTTTTAAAAAAATTAAGGTTTATTAAAGGATCGTTAAAGAAATTTACATAAAAATATACTCAATCCTCCTCAAAGTCATAGGATATCATCATACATAAAATGTAATTCATCTTAGAAAACCTTGTATATAAAATCTATAACTAGAAATTCAATTAAACTTACCTCTTTGATCAAAAGATTGAATGGAAGAACAAGAGAACAATTTTTTTTTTCTTGAAATGCCGAATCACAAGCCCAAAGGAGAGAATTTTTCTGATTTTTTTTTTCAATTGGAAGCTTAGAAGGGTGAAGAACTCAAATGGTTTTCAAAAGGATTAATAGGCAATTAAGGGATGAGTTTAATGTGCCTTAATACACACTTATGAGAGGAGTTACAAGACTCCTCCCATTCCTTCACACAACCGGTCACCCTTCCCCTTCCCTAATCTTTTATTTATTTTTTAATTAATTAATTAATTAATTATATAATTGTCTATTTTTTTTGTTAAAAGCAGAAAAGAAATATTACGCAATAACAACGTATGCGATAAAACGCGTTACCGTTAAATAAACTTACTTCGTTTCTTATAATTAACCATGTAAAATAATATAATTCAATATTACTTATTTATTTTATTTTTTTATACTTTATTTTATTATATTTTATTTATTTTTAAACCCGATAATTTACGGGGTGTTACATGTGTCGTAAGGTCTGTATGCAGCCTTGTGTGGGCTCCTTTGGTATCTTCATTTCATACAACCACATTTGTATCAGATTTGAATGAAACTTAGCACATAACACTCTTTGGTATATATTATTGTGTTGAAGTGGATAGAATTGAAAATCATAGTCATATGCTAGAAATTACGTGTTAAGTTGCGATTTTATGCGTTTTTGTCAATTTCGCGCGTAAAGTAGGTCAAACTTGGTTTGTTATGCACGAAACTTGGCACAACACTATTTGGTATATATTATTGTGTTGAATTGGTTAGAATTGAAAATCATAGTCATATGCTAGAAATTACGTGTTAAGTTGCGATTTTATGCGTTTTTAACCGTTTTTGGCACTTTCGCGCGTAAAGTAGCTCAAACTTGGTTTGTTTTGCACGAAACTTGGCATACAACACTATTTGGTATATATTAATGTGTTGAAGTTGTTAGAAATTAAAATCGTAGTCATATGCTAGAAATTACGTGTTAAGTTGCGATTTTATGCGTTTTTAACCGTTTTAAACACTTTTGCGCATAAAGTAGCTCAAACTTGGTTTTGATGCGAAACCGGGGCTGATTAAGGCCTTGGTTATGCAAGGATTAATGTTGTGCGGAAGCTTTGATTAATGACACAGACAAAAACTACAAATGATCATGAAAAGAACACGAAACAACCACAAACACTTAGACAATTCTGATCTAGCAAATTGTCGAGCAGCCCTCCTTCAGCTAAGCATCTAGGAGTCCACGGGGATTGTTAGAATGGTTTAACGACCTTGATAGCTAGATCCAAGTACTGAGATTCCATTTCCACTTTAGCCTAGGTCCTGCATGCATAGATTTAGTCTCCACGTGTCGTGCACGGTGGTCTGATTACTAGTTTGCAGCTGTGTCGTGACGTCTGTATGCAGCCTTGTGTGCAGCTTTCCTTCATCTCAGCTTCTAGGAGTCCACGGGAATTGTTAGAATGGTTTAAGGACCTTAATAGCTAGATCCAAGTACCGAGATTCCATTTCCACTTTAGCCTCGGTCCTGGATGCATAGGTTTAGTCTCCACGTGTCGCGCAACGTGGTCTGGTCACTAGTTTGCTGCTGTGTCGTGAGGTCTGTATGCAACCTTGTGTGGGCTCCTTTGGTATCTTCATTTCATACAACCACATTTGTATCAGATTTGCACGAAACTTGGCACACAAAACTCTTTGGTATATATTATTGTGTTGAAGTGGATAGAATTGAAAATCATAGTCATATGCTAGAAATTACGTGTTAAGTTGCGATTTTATGCGTTTTTAAGTGTTTTTGTCAATTTCGCGCGTAATGTAGGTCAAACTTGGTTTGTTATGCACGAAACTTGGCACAACACTATTTGGTATATATTATTGTGTTGAAGTGGTTAGAATTGAAAATCATAGTCATATGCTAGAAATTACGTGTTAAGTTGCGATTTTATACGTTTTTAACCGTTTTTGGCAATTTCGCGCGTAAAGTAGTTCAAACTTGGTTTGTTATGCACGAAACTTGGCACAACACTATTTGGTATATATTATTGTGTTGAAGTGGTTAGAATTGAAAATCATAGTCATATGCTAGAAATTACGTGTTAAGTTGCGATTTTATGCGTTTTTAACCGTTTTTGGCACTTTCGCGCGTAAAGTAGCTCAAACTTGATTTGTTTTGCACGAAACTTGGCACACAACACTATTTGGTATATATTATTGTGTTGAAGTTGTTAGAATTGAAAATCGTAGTCATATGTTAGAAATTACGTGATAAGTTGCGATTTTATGCGTTTTTAACCTTTTTTGGTACTTTCGCGCAAAAAGTAGCTCAAACTTGGTTTATTTTGCACGAAACTTGGCACATAACACTATTTGGTATATATTAATGTGTTGAAGTGGTTAGAATTGAAAATCGTAGTCATATGCTAGAAATTACGTGTTAAGTTGCCATTTTATGCGTTTTTAACCGTTTTTGACACTAACATCTATTTTCTCTTAGTGTTTTCAACAACCTTCTTCTTCTGTTGAATGCGGCTACTATGCGCTGAAGTATATGGACGATATTATAAAATCCGTGAAGGAGTTTGGAGTCGAAAATATAGATGCCG
Source organism: Amaranthus tricolor (assembly GCF_026212465.1). Classification (NCBI taxonomy): domain Eukaryota; kingdom Viridiplantae; phylum Streptophyta; class Magnoliopsida; order Caryophyllales; family Amaranthaceae; genus Amaranthus; species Amaranthus tricolor. Next base: position 16,109,142 of record NC_080057.1, read on the forward strand.
TAAGTATTTGTTACGTTCTTAAATAATTATTGGTAAAATCTAATGTGTATATATTAATCTTTTATTTTTATATTATATTATAGGTTTTAAACGACATTCCGAGGGAAACACGCCCTTTGAGAAGTGGAGAGATGCGCGAATTAAATGACAAGATTGCCACGTATCTTGCTAATATTTGTCCTTGATAGATTGTAATTAGTATAGATTATTTTTTATACTTTAATGTATATTATATATATATATATATATATATATATATATATATATATATATATATATATATATATATATATATATATATATATATGTACGTACATAATATTATATTATATATACGAGCGAGAGTTTATTATTACAAAGAGATTATTGTTGATTATCTATGATTATCATTGGATTAACCACTGTTATTACATTGTATTATTAGTGGATTATTATAAGGATAAAACGAAAAAAGAAAAAAAATAGAAGTATTTGCTGCGGTCAGGGGCAAAACCGCAGCAAATAATGCCCCACTTATTTGCTGCGGTTTTGCCTCTGACCGCAGCAAATACCCCTCCTTATTTGCTGCGGTTTTGTTTTGACCGCAGCAAATAATGTCCTTTTTTGCTGCGGTTTTTAACCGTAGCATTTAAAGTAGGACATTTGCTGCTGTCACTATTGCTGGGGGCCAAAACTGCAGCAAAAAATGGCCAAAAAACCGCAGCAAACGAGGTTTTTTCCACTAGTGTTAAGTCTCTCTACCATATAGTACCCTACGAAACAATCCATCTAAAGTATGTGCAACCTAATCCTCCAACCAAGTAGAAAGGACAAGCAACAAAATCACGCCAAGGATCGAAGTCGCTCCAATCTGTATTAATCTCAACTTCATAACCACAATCAGAAAGCTCTTCAATAGAATGCTCCTGTGACATCTACGGAACACATATGATATAGTAACGTAGTAAACATTCAAAAATAATATTAACATTTATAAATTGAGAATAATACTAACATAATACTTTACGTTACCTTCAAAATCGATTAACTAGAACAAGAATGATGGAATTTGGATACAATGAAGTAGGGAAATGATGGAGTTATTTATAGAACATAATAACAACGGCTATTTTCAACTTCATAACGACTATTTTTCAATTTAACAACGGTTAGTTTAATTCATACAAGAAAGTCAATAAAAGTCAAATTTGAGTCAAGCCTTAAGTCGTTGTTAGTAACAGCAACATTAAGGATTGACCAGTCAACCTTAATGTTGCTGTTACTAACATTGACTTGAGGCTTGACTCAAATTTTGACCATTTGCATTAATTCGCTGTTGGTGGCAGTTCGGATTTAGTTTTTCCATTTTCGGTTGTCAATCGGTTCGAGTAATGTCGGTTCAGTAAGCCTTAGAATGAAACACATTTTCGGGCCCGATAACTTTCGATTTCGAGTCGAATTTTCGGTTCGGGTCCATTTAAACAGCTATAGTGTTGACTAGAGGTGTTAAAAGAAACGCGAGTCTAAAAGCTCATAACCCGCCCTGTTATAAATGGGCATAATCCTTTATTTATTAAAAAAGGATGGGTTTTTAAAAGGTTATTCTATTAATGGATATTTAATAGGTGGGAGCGGGTCAATTTACTTCACTTCTTGGTTCTCGTGATGGATTTTAAGAGCTTGCATGTTTATCGCCCCCGTTGTTTTTTTCTTTTTCCTTCTCATTTCTACCTTGTTTTATAATGTGTTTTAGAGACTTAGCAATTAGCAAAAATCACTTGCTCATACCACAGCTTTGATAAGTTATTATGAGTTTGAATTGGAGTATTTTTTGCTATAGGACGGTTGTTTTGCAGGATTATATTAACACTATTCTTGTCAATATATTCTATTGGGAAGGTGATCACTCCAACTTTAGAGTTCGTGAAGTAAAAATGGCATGGGCTATTACTGAATCAAAATAGTTTCATTCAATTATTAAAGATTATAAACCAAAAAATAAAAAAAAATTAATAGGTTGGGATTAGTCGGGTCGGGTCAAATGGAATGTTGTACCAGCCCACCATGTTAAGAAATTGGCCCAACTCGAGCCGATCCAACCTATTGATGACTAATGGGCTTTACCTTGTCATTATCGATAGGCCCGCAAGACAGATAATGACATACCACATTTGAAAAACCAAGGTCCGATATGTCTTTATTAATTTCACGAATTCTCATTTAGGAAGTTTTGTTTGAATACGAGACGAGCCGATACTAGCAACTCATTTTCTAGTAGTAAAAATTCAATTTAAAAATATTGCTTCTTTATGTTCTTGGTATTCTTTCTCACGTTGGATCCAGCACTACAACACCCACAACTATCATCCTTTCTCCTATCTTTCCTTGCTCTAGGAACCGTTTCCTACAATCACTACCCATCTCAAGCACTCTTGCCCTACGGCTACCACCTCCTCCTACCTGAATGCCAAATATCTCTAATAAGTGCAATTATTTGACTTATTTATATCATTTTATACTCCTTAATGATGGAAGTTGTTAGTAATTTCGTGCTTATTTTGAAGATTTATGCTTCTTTACCCGAATTTGATTATTCATGTCGATTCCGAGTGGTATTGATTATTTTAAGCATTATTCTTATGGTTTTAATGATTACAGAGTTTATTAAGAGTTTTTAGCTTGGTTGAAGATGTTCTACAAAGAAAATGAGCAAAAGAGTAGAAGAGTGTTTGTAATGCAAAAGTTTTAAGTTGAAATTTGATACATGTCTACTCTTTTGTTCATAACTTTTGATAACAAGATCGTACTAATGCAAGATTTGCGTCATTGGAAATTATACTTCATGAGTTTTCTGACGGTATATTATATGCCCAATTCCGACAATCGAGCAAGAAATGACAATTGTTTGAAATTTGCTGAAATTGTCAACATAAATGCCGACTTGGCTTTTTGGTCTTGGAAGTGGCCGCCGAGTCGATTTTTGCTTCTGAAATTGTCAACATTTTCTGGAATTACTTAAATTTTTTATTATTTAATTTTATCTTTATTTTAATTAAGTTGTTAGGGTTAGTTTAGTGTTTAATAAGGGTGAAATTAGGTTAAGCCTCTCTTAAGCATCGAAGGGGAGATTGAAAACTTCTTTCTCCTTCTTCCTTTTCTTTTTCCTTCATTATCATCCTCTCCATTAAACACCATTTTTAAAACTTGTAACCTTTTAATTTTTTAGCTTTTATTTACTTTCTTATTACTAGTTTAATCTTTTTTTTTTTATCAAATTTGTATTAGTTTAACCTTTCCTTGTTAAACTTTAATTGTTTTTTCCTAGAAATCGTCATTTAATGAGAGTAGTATTGCTCTACATATTTTTGTCTCTTGAATCTTTAGTTGTGTCCCTCATATTTTAATTATTGTTTTTCTTCCAAGTATTATTATTATTATTATTATTATTATTATTATTATTATTATTATTATTATTATTATTATTATTATTATTATTATTATTATTATTATTATCATGCTTAGTTTTTTTCTAAGTTTTTTGTTTATGTCTCCACCATTAATAGTGAGTAGATCCATTTTTTAGGGTTAGGATTTGAACCTATAATTCAAGTATGTTTTGATTATTGAATGTCTCCATAAATTTAGGATTAAAGTGATTAAATTGTGCTAATAACCCTAAATTAAATGTGTTTTCTTGGACTAATCAATAGAACTAGCGTGTGAGATTAGGATCAACTTTTCTTTATGGTAAATTATAGTTAAATTCTTATTAATTCGTTCGTTCAATAGAATTAACGTGTGAGAATTGAATTAATAGGTTCTAATTTTGATAGTTAATCAACAGAGTGAGAGTTTGAGATTAACAAGATCTTATTGAATCACATAATTAATCTGACGTTTTATAGACACGGATTGAAGTTTGATCATACAAGAATTTAGGAGATACCCGACACCCTAGATCTCTTTATCATATAATTTTAGACAAATTTTCATTGCATTCTTAGTTTGCTAGAACAAATCCAATCATTTATTTTTCTCCTCAACCAATATGGACACTGATTGTGTTCTACCCGCATCACACCTACACCATGCACTTGCGGTTAAATAAAATTTCACATTAATGTCTCTAACTTTCCAATTGTAAAGAAACTTATTTTTGGGTTTTTGTCCTAGTCATTCATTAACTTTTACATTTCTCACATAATTACCCATTAATGTCACTCTTTTGCCTAGGTTGCGTTTTCAGATTTTCAACTTAGCTAGAATTTTCGTCTTTTCGATTTTATTTCCCTTTTTCAATGAAAAACATATACAACTCAGCTATTAAATATTAACGCAATATATACATTAAAGCCAAGTACATATTAATAAACGAACAAAACATAATGAAGCAAGCATTAAGTTCCCCCATGCTTGTTTTTTACAACGAATGGCAAGAGGGTTTTCAGTACCCCTAAATACAATATTAAGCTTACCTAAAAAAATGACCCAGTCCTTATCTATTATGAACAACAACTTCGGACTGGTCTATTGCTTTATTAATGAAAATTTTAGGTCTTTTTATGCCTCCCAAAGGAAAAAAGGCTTCCTATCTTAACCATTCTTTTCTCTCAAAAGATGATCTCATTATAAAAATCTCATAAAATTCAACTCATTGTCGACTTCATACCAAACAGAACTACTACTACACTACAACCACAACATAACGTAACCAATAAAGATCCAAACTTTAACATGTAATGCTCAAATAATACAACTCTTGGATTCTGTAATCTAAAAAAGTTTTTTGTTGTTCACACAAATTTATCTCAATGAGTGAGTTACCGCAAGTGCATGGTGTTGTAGCACATACGGGTAGAACACAAGGAGCAAGGGTATGCAATTTTCTTTGCGGATTAGTCGGATAAAAGGGGGTTTGTTGAATGCAATAACAAAAAGGCAAGATAAACAGAGGTTTAACAATCAATGATAAAATGGGGGTCGGGTTAACTCATTCATGATGACTATTTGATGATGATACTCTAGCTTCTTAAAGGTAATTAAAGAGTAGCGAATCACTCTAAGAGGAGCAATCTGATCCTTGATCGGGCTTGGGATTGCCTCCAAACTCTTCACCATCCTCACTCTCGTGAGTGAAGATGAAGGGCTTGGGCTATAAATCATCCGCGACTAACTTATCCTTCCTTACTCTTGTAGGTGAAGGATAAAGCCTTTAGATGAGAGCGTGGATGCAAGGTTCAATCCTCGTTGGTATATTGGAAGCCATCATAACAATGCCTAGCCAATGGGTAGAATAACCCCTCATCTAAACCTTTAATCAACCTAAAATCAACTAGCGTCTCATCATCATCAAGTCATCACAAGGGTTGAGTTAACCCTAACCCTAGAAAACTACTCACTACTCTTAATCATAACCATCAAATCCATTATTAACATATAACAACCAATCATTTAAATATTAATAGCATAATTAGAAGTAAAAGACGACATGAATAAACAAGAACAATTAAGAGAAAACCATAAACTAACCAAAGTAAATAAAATAAACAATGGAAAACTAAAAATAAATGAAATTAGAAATTACCCATAAAATTTGAGAAGGATTCAAGAACAAATAACAAAAACACATAAATGCTCTTCACCAAACTCCATTAAAATACCTTACAGCTTCGAGTAATTATCAACAAAAGAGAGAAGATAAATAAAATTAACTAGAATAAACAATGAAATAAAGTTTCGGTTAAGAAAATTAAAATAAAGACAAGAAAAATAAAGAAATTAAACTAGGGTTTATAAGCGTAAAGTGGGGAAAAGAGGAAAGAAAACCAAGGAAAAAATGGTACAGGTCTTCGTTTGCTCGCTGCTGCCTTCTGTTTTTACGGTTCAAATCCTAAAATTTTGGGCCTAGACATTAAATCTATATGCAACCCGTGTGCAAGGGATCGGAAGATGCAGAAAGCTAAGTTGGTTGGTGCTGTTGCATGCATTCTAGGGGTTGTGGGTTCAATTCTTTAGTGACATTTTTTGATTTTGCTTGCTTGCTGTTGCACGATAGATCGATCGATCGATTAAAACAGTTGTAGAAATTAATCTCATTTTAATATAACGTTTAAATTTTGTTTAATTAGTGATGGTAGTAATTAAAAAAAATTCTACAATGATCAAAAACTTGTTAATTTGTAACAGGGTTATAAATCGTAAGAAGTAATGTAAACTTTGGAAGTAAAACTTAAAGTTGAGAAATTACTCACAAAAATTATAATACTTATTCAAAAACTTTATTTACCCATGTTGGGAATAAATTAAGTATCATACATATATACAATTGATTATTACACATGAAATACAAGTTACATAACATGTTACATGTACAACAATTTTTACTCAAACTTTAAACTATCTTAGATAAATCTTTCTTATACCATATTAGACCAAATTGAGGATAAAAATCACCTCAAATTAGCCCCAAAAAGCCAGCCCCTAGCTGCCATATTACCCCTCTTTTAGCCCCAAAATCAACTTACACACTCCACCAAACTCTCTACACAAAGCTCCTTTTGTTCTTATTCAAAAACACCATCATAACAAACATGCAAACATGATAAATCAAGACATATTTGTTGTCCAGATTTCAACTCCATCAACCACTCTTCATTTTACTCCTAAGTTCATCCATAAGCACAATAAAAGTTCAATCTTACAATTTCTAGCAAAAACACCTTCTTTTCTCATCAAATCTTCTTCAAAAAAACTAATCTAAACTTCTAAAAGAAAATCAAAAACTTCATAAAAATAATCTTCATTTCAAGAGCTTTTCATAGACACCAAACTTGAAGAAATCCACTAAGGATAGAGTAAGTTATGCTTATTCCTTTATTTCACTAGTTTTGTTAAAACTTGTTCATGTAAAATTCTTTTTACATGATATCTTTCTATAAACTAAGATTAATATAAAATGGGTATTTCATCATAAAAACTAAGAAAGATAATCTCTTAAGAAAGCCTAGAAATTTCGACCAAAAGAATAAAATTTGAAATAGTTTTTTTCCATTAACTTACAATCTCCTATTTGTGTTTTCTAGCCAAAAACTCTCAAGCTGTGGGACTTGTTCAACAAGTGTTTCTCAACACTAATCAATCTCCAAAATTAAAAAAAAATCAAAGGGTAAGCAAATCTAGCAATATTTAGTTATAAATCAAAAGCCATCAAGTTACATAGAAAGATCCGAAATAATGGTATTTTTGAATTCTTTAGAAATGATTGTAGCAAAGGAGTTGAATTTTAGTTATTGAGAAGTTGTAACAAAGGTTGAGAAGTACTTTTGGAGCTACGGATCGAGATATGTCACATGGTGTGATTTTTAAAGGATTTAAGAACAAATTAAGAAAGTTTTGTATAAAATTGTTTTCAAAAATAAAATTTCCAAAGAGAAGTTCTTAAATCTTGAAAAAATGATATCAAAATGATAATATTGAGTATGGAATGATTCATTACATGTATTATTATTATGGGCATCATGCATGTTGATTTTATGAATTGTTGTATATTTAAAGGCATGGTTAACACTATCTGTGAAAGTAATTGTGATAGAAATGATGATATGAACTTGAAAAATATTTTAAATCCATTTTAAAAGTAATTTCCAATAGCTGTATGTTAAGAAAACTTCTTAGATATTTTTCTTGAAATTTATTCGTTAAAATAATATTTTAATGCAGTTTAAGGTGTTAAATACGCTTATTATGAAACATGGTATTAGATAAACTCTTGATCATCAAAACTAATTAATAAAACCATATTATAATGTGTCCAACAAGATTTGGCCCGAATATATTTAGTTTGGAATTTTTCATGATTTTTCAGTAATCGTTAAATTGTTTATCGGTAAATTGTTTATGAGATACTTATTTAAAAAGTAGATACATGTAAAAACATTTATATGGATTTTCGTGACCATATATAGACTTTAATAAATTCTATTTGTTTTATCGGTAAAATAACGATATTAATTATTAAAAATATCCCAAGTGATTTTAATGGTTATCTAAAATTTAATATCCCTTAAAATAGTTTCAGGAACATCATAGAATTTTTATATTATTTTATTTGGACATAAATAATTTTAAACCGATTTTATTTTATTTGTTTCATAAAATGTCTATACAAAATAATCAAATATCATAGAGGACTTTTATAAGTTTAAATGGGCTATAAAAGTGCTATATGGCTTCTAGAACTTTGGTATAATTTGATTAAGCTAATTGTTGATTATTTATTAATTTATCAAATTAATAGAAATTGTTTATTTATCAAAAGGTGTAATATTGATAATTAAATTTGAATAAAAGTAGACCTATATCAAAAAGTTATAATAGTATTAATAACTCATAATGTAAAATAAGTTTACTTTATATAGTTTATTAATTTTTCGAATTTAAGACATTATTTAAATAATGGTAAATACCTAAATTGGCGAAACTAATCGTAAAATCGTTATAAATTTGCATAACCAATTATAATCTGATAGGACAACCATAAATTCATTTTAAACAACGTATTATAATCACTTGATTTATTTTGGCTTTATTGGAGAAGTAATATGTATTTTCTAAATCAATTATCGATTTAATTACTCGCAAAACTGCCACGTATTTGAGAAAATAGTGTTTTATAAAATCTTGTGTCATAATGATTTTGTAAACCTATGAACTATATTCTTTTTTTTTAGTGAATTTCAATACTCTTTTAATTTATACTTACCTTACGTAAGAAAAATTGAAACAAAACGTTTTATTTATTTCCTTGGAAAATCGTATTGAATTTTGATTACTTTTTGTTATGATGCATTTTCATACATGTTAGTGATGCCTCCATTTAATACAAATATTTATGTGATGATATGGTTATGCTAAAGCATGTTTAACCTATGTGGAAAATATTATGATTTGATTTTACTATGGTGCAAATAAAATATATTTTATTATGTTGCAAATAAAATATATTTATCACGTACGGAAAAAGTTGATATTTACGACTTTTCAAATGCTATTGGAATTCCAAGAAATATATTATATACAAAAATGTTTTAGCCTAAATGGCGGGTACAAATGCCACAACAAATGTTGTGTGCATGATTAAATGACTCACCAATGTTGAGCGCGTATTGTACACAATATCATTGTGTTACACTTGTCGGACATGTTACGGACGGTAGACCGACTACCAACCGAGTCACAGGATGACCCACAGAGTACCCATGCAAACTTATAATTTGAGTTTGAATTTGATTTGGATCTATTGAGATTATAATGTAAAATGAGATCTTGGAATTATTATGAAACCATTGAATTGAGTTTGAAAATATGATTTATCAAATGAAAAAGCATCTTTTAAAATGAATTTATTCAAACCAAAATGTTTTAACAACTTGTATGACAGACAGTAGTGTGTTATACTTAGCCTTTTTGCTGATACTATGCTTTTGTGTTTTTTTTCTCCAATGGTTTTGTTTTTAGATTGAGTTGGTGTTTGACTCTCTTTTGTTTAGATCTCTTTATTGTATTTGAGAGACTATTAGTATAATTGTTTAGATTTAGACTAATTTAAAACATGTAATTTGAACTTTAAACTTATTTCGATTTGATTGGAAATTTCCTGTATTTTGGACAACTAAAACATATGTTATATTGCTTTGGTTTTGGTTCAAGTATTTTACTTGGACATTGATTTAACCTTTAAGTAACCCCTTAATTGTGCTGGCAAAAGTAAGCTTCCACTTGATTAATACTAAATTCCAATTAGTCTTTGTCTTCATAATTCGGGGTGGTTACAATTGGTATCAGAGCCAGGGCTTTGGAAACATGTCTAAATATTTGAAAAATTAAAAGAATCAGAAAGAAAGAAAAACTGGAAAGTTTGATGTTAAAAAAAAAACAACCACAAATTTGAGGATATTAGGATAATGAACACCTATTTGGAATTAGTACTAAAGTGATAATTTAATTAACCTTAAGTATAAAGAGTAAATAGACTAGAGTCAAAATGAATGCTAGTGAATAAGTAAAGGCTAAGTCGCCAAAATTTAAGGATTTTACTCAAAGAGTTAAAAAGTAAAATCATAAATAATAAAAAGAAAAGGACATGTTGCAAAGAAGCTAATCATCCAAAAAAAAAATCATTAAGGCTATAGTGGGAACCTAGAAGAGTGTTCTGCGAGTGCATAATTTTTTGTTTTTAGAAGTGTAATTTCGTTTTTAAGTGGTTTTTATGAAATATCCTAGAAATTAATATTCAGACCTAAATTAAGCTTTTAACGGAACAACCTAAACTCATTCAAGATAAGAATGCCTAAATTGGTTTAACACATTGTGAATCAAAACCTCGAAGGAGAAAGTAAAACAAACTCCAATAATCACTAGCTACCACAAACCCAAAACCAATTATAGGGTGGCTGTCTTAGTGAATTTTGAGGATTAGATTGTTAAACTTTAAGAAACAGTGAGTTAGCACGACTGAGTACATACACTAACAAAATTCTTGAAATGGCCCAATTAATTACAAATTATAATACTATTAGTCGTAATAGTATTATATTAGTCATACAGATCTATAATCAGCATAATATTATTCATAATAGTGTAGTATCAGGTGTACTAATATTGTATTAATCGTATTAATATATAATTAGTATAATAGTAGTTCTACTAGTTTACTATTATTAGTCATATTTTTGTATTATCAGTCGTATTATTATATTAATATATTATTTTCATATTGTATATTATTGCTTGTAGTTGTGTAGTATTGTTCATTTTAACATAATATTTGTCGTATTATTATATTATTTATCATATTAGTAATGTATAGTTGTTGTGATATATAATAAGCATATTATAAGTTATATTAGTGTACTTTTAAGTATATTAGTAATTTATTAGTCGTATTAGCATATAATTAGTGTTGTTTAGTCATATAGTGTATTATTTGTTGTATTAATATTGTATTAGCATTAGTCATGTTGCTGTAATATTAGGTACATCATCATCATCATCATTATCATCATCATCCAACCCAGTATATCCCGCACATAGAAAAAAACTATGGACAAGGTCTGGGGAGGGAACGACTGCGGCAACTCATACACATAGAGGAGAGCGCGGCCAAAGAAGTCCCCCGGCTCGAGAAAGATACGGAGTCGTAGGTGCAAAAAAAAGACCTATAAAAGAAAAAAGTAGACCCACCTACAAAATAAAGGGGACAATAGAACAAATAAAACTAATAAACTAAAAAGAAACGAGAGGAGAAGGATGGCAAGAACCTACGATGACATCAGTAATCTAAAACATGGATATGATGCCTCTAACTACCCCTATCCCTAGTCAGGCCATCGGAGAGGTTTAGCTCCCGCAAGTCAAGTTTTATCATGTTGGACCTCTTGGGTTTTGATGATGACTACACTTTATTTAAACGAATGTATTTTTAGAGATTGTTTGCAGGTCAATATCCGGTCGTGTTTAAAGATCGTTGATGGTACCTATGACTTGGTCTATGAACGTGTACTCGTCAAAGGAATCAAAAGAAGCTAGAAAAGGTATATCGCTTAGGATGTCAAATATAGACAGGAGGTCTACTGTTCCCAAGTTTGATGTTCTAACACTGATGGAATTTGGAGATTGTGCACTGTTCCCAGACTGGAGTTGGAAGATAATGCGTCTGCTGGAATTCTGATTATTATTATATTTTCTGATTTTTAGTTGATGTATTAATTAAAATTAATTTGTTGCCTTAATTAATTATTAAGATAATTGGCAAAATATTTTCTAAACTACTTAACGTATGATTTTCTAAAATCCTTTTTATTAGTCTTTTATTCTGGTTCTATATTTAGTGAATAACTAAATTGGCTAAATATAGTGAAGGGAACAGCAGCTGATATTAAGGGATCCTTAGCTATTATTAGTTAAAGGTAACTGTCCCTAAAGTTAGTAAAGAGGAACCGTCCCTAATATTAGTAATAAGGTAACCGTGTCTAAAATTAGTTAAAGGTAACCGTGTTTATTATTGGAAAAGGGAGCCGCAGCTAATTTTAGTAAATGGAAACCGTTGCTATTTTTATTAAAAGGGAACAATAACCGACTTGCCTATTGTTAGTAAAAGGGTACAGAAACTTTTATTAGGTAAACCGTGGCTTTGATTTCGTCAAGTGTATATCTATTTTAGCTTTTGTTAAGATAATAACCATAGGTTTGACCTTGGATTTTAAGATCCATACTATTCTCCTTATTATTTGGGATAAGAGAATAGTGGTTAGTTACCTCCTTTTTATTAGGGATTTTAACTCTATAAATAGAGGCTTTCGGCTGTTCCTCAATGTGTGCCTTCGTATGTGCTTTTAATTTCATACGTTATTTTTGGAAAATCAACAAGAAATATTTGTTCTAAAATTGCCAATTAACTTACAATATTTTCTTGTGCAACTCGTTGATTTTATTGTTAGAGAATTTTATCCTTTTTGTAAGGTTTTTGAGAGAGTAATTGTAACTAGACTTGGGTGAGTCTAGGGGAGAATTAGATAGCTTCTAGTGAAGCTAGAGAAGTGTTAGCTTTGAGTGAAGCTAAGAGATTTGCTTTGAGTGAAGCAATTGAAAAGAGAAGTTGGCCTAGTTGATGCGCTTCGAGTGACGTAAGGTGTTTAATGTAATTGTAACGAGTTGCCTTAAACATAGTGAAGAGTTTTAAAAATTATCTCCCTATTTTGAATCTTAATTTGTAACAAAATATTAGAGGTGTTCATTCGGGTGATCGGGTCGATTTCGGACGGGTGTCATTCGGTTCGATTGAATTTCGGATCAGTTATTAATCAGATGCGTATTATGGGCGGTCACATTCGGGTCGAGTCGTTAGTCACGGTTCGGTTGAAGATCAATTATTCGAGCTTCGGGTTTGCATCAGTTCGGTGTCGGTTGAAGTTCGAGTCGAGTGTCAATGGGTCTCGGGTTGTTATCGGTTAACAATTGGTTCGTTTTTATCGGGTACAGATCAGATCCGTGTATTTTTTTTTTCAAGTAGACTTCGACTACGAGTTACTAATTACTATCGATCGAGTCAATGTCACATTAAGTTGCTAGTCATTTTTTAATTCATGACAAAATTCTCTTTACTTAAGGGAAATAGTTAAAATGCAAATCAATTAGTAATTATTACTTTATCCTTTTAATTATTTGACTGTAAATTAAAATTAAAATTCGATCATTTTTCATCCAATTTGATTAAAAATAGTTTATTAGACATTAATCATTGATTATTTCCTCTAAATATATAAAACCATGTATTTTTAAAATTTAATTTATGAAAATACCTATGGCTTTATTAGATTAATTAATAAGATGATTGAATATGAGTTGATCATACTTCTATGTTAAAAATTGGTTCAGGTTTACAGCAGTTCGATTAAAAAATTGGTTCGGGTTAAGTTGGTTATAGCCGGGTTGAGTTCGATTTCGAGCATGATACAGGTCGGATATAACTCGGTTCGGTCGCTATTAGGTTCGGGTAATCTCGGTTAATAGTTACATGTCGGTTATAAAAATCGATCACATTTCGGATTCAGTTTCCCATTTTCGGTTGTCAATCGGTTCAAGTAATGTCGGTTTGATAAATCTAAAAAAGATACACATTTTCGGGTCGAATTTCCGGGTCGGTTCACATTTGAAAAGCTCTACAAAACATTAATAATTCAAAATATTAATTTTAAAATAAAATAATTGTTAAAATTCTGGATTGTGTATTATTTATAGACATGAATGTGGGTCGAAAAATTACTATTTTTAGTTTACAACTAATTTGCCACCAATCAACGACTTAATACTGAAAGTCAAATTAAAATTCGGCGAGATGGTTTCGATTGACGACCACCAATTGACGACCAAAATAAAAGTATTCGGTAAATATCTCATATGCATTTTCATTTTTTTATAGAGAAATTTACTATAATATCAACTTGATCCTACGACATATCCATCACCTATAAAATAAAGAAAGATTTGAATAATTTTTGTATAGAAAATTCGATTACATCATAATACAAGACTCGTTCAAAAGATGAATTAGGTAAAATATCAATAGAGACAATTAACCTAATCATTTATAAACCTCTAGTAGTACAAAACACAAAGTTATTTTCATGTATTAGGATCCTCTCTATTACTTTTCTCAATTACTCATTTTAACATTTTAACATCTATATTTTAGAATAAAAAATAAAATCTTAAAATTTCCTCTATTTTCCTCTATCATGCAATTCTAACCATTGGATTTGAGTAATGGACTCTCCATTACATTTTCCACTCGTTTGGTAGGTGGTAATAAACGGTGGTAATGAGAATGAAAAATTAGTATATATTTGGTTTTCTTTGATACCTTGATGGCCATACTTGTCCAACTTCAATCATCTTATTTTCTTTATAAAATTCATTCAATACATGATTATTGGGAGAGATGGTACTAGGTGGTAATAGAAATTTGTAAACAAAAAAAACTTTTTTGTGATCAAAGTTTCATTACTATAGGAATGATATTGAATTTTTGATGAAATTTTACATTTTAAATTATTCTCATTATCACCATTTAATACCATTAACCAAACGAACCATTTAACTAATGAAGAGAATCATGACTATATTTTCATGCATCAATGTAAAAGTGAGTGAACAAACCAACAAAACAAAGAAATCTTTCTTCGGCCAAAAGTTGCATGAGCCTACTTTTTTCATGAAAAAATCCAAATTTTTACGAGCACTATTTTGCAACTATCATTTTCACGTTATTTCTTACCATGCTAACCCGGCGGTGAACTTTACTCATTCGAGATTTATGCATACATCACTTTCGACTTATATTTAATCATAAAATTGTAAAATATTTATATGTATGATTTGAAATTCTTTGACCCACAAAAACAACTATGTATACTTTTGGTGGACCTATCATTTTCCGATGAGTAATCACTTCAAAATCAATCAGGTTTCCATTAGAATATTCTGACGTGTTTTCATATAATATCTCAAATCGATTAATTTCTTTTTTATATATTTGTAAATATTTTGAGAATTTAATTTTAATTTTTGTGTACAAATTATTTTAAATCAACAATATAATGCTTGATTTTGATCAATCAAGTCGGATTTGTTTAGCTCCACCTACAAGGACTATATGGGCATAGATAGAGATATTTCATGCAAAAGTATTTGGAAATATATTATTGCGATTTTGTAATTTTAACTATTGTAACTATGGCTTGATGAAGGGAAGGATTACCCCTGCCATCATGTTACATAGATGATAGATGATAGATGATAGATGATAGGAGTATTACTATACCTTTTTTTAGATTGTTGAATGGAAAAAAAGTGTGTTGTTGAATTCATCATGAGTATGTTAATATTAAATCCAAAATTAGTAACGAAGTGACAAGTTAATTAACTTGTCATCAATAATTCAAAACAAAATTAATAAAATTATACAAATAACATTTAATGTTAGTAAAAGTCTATACAGTCTCAATAAGTCTTTTATGAGAGTGTAGACGGGTTCATAGAATCAGTGTATTTCGTTAATAGATCACTTTAACATTATTAGTGATCATATTTTAAGGTTATAATTGATTATTTTAAGAGTCTAAAGAGTAATCACTTTAAGATTATAAGTGATCATTTTAAGACTGTAATAAGTAATCATTTTAAAACTATAAGTGATCACGTATAATTGGTTAGTTTAATAATATTAATGATCACTTTAAGGTACTGTTTGGGAACATAGGATTCATTTGAAAATAGGGAATTTAAATTTAGTATTCAAATTCAAGAATTGTAAATGACACATATTCATATGGAATTTACAAATTTTAATACTTAATCAAATTTAAAATTTGTCAAACATAATATTAGAGCCAATTCAACATTTAAAATGAATTTCAAATTGCGAAGTATACCATAATGCCATAATGGTGAAAAATAACCGAGTGCATAAGTTCAAAACAAATTGAAAATCCAAAGCAACCGAGATATTCCAAATTCCATAAGAAATAAAAAAAAAAAAAAAAAAAAAAAGGCAAAAGGTATATTCAAATAAAACCTACTCCCAATGTGTAAGGAAAAGGTGAAAAATAATGCATAGGGGGAAATGAATCATGTCTGTTATGTAATGACTAATGACCCAAAAATTAATAAGTTGGATAAAAATAGAATACTAAGTGCTGACCACTCAATTGTAACTTTCAATGAACTCGTACAACATCGCATGCTCTGTTATTCATATTGGATCATGTCCATTTCCCTTGTGTTTAGCTTTTCCCACCTACTCGTATTATTTGTACTACTCATATTCATATATCAAAAGTTTAATAACTGTTGCAAATTATAAAGAACAAATAAAGAATAAGGTATCGATGTACTCCATCCATTTCTTCATACTTGTTATATATTTTTTGTTTTGTTACTATTTATCCATCTATTTTAGTTTGTAATTCGTAATTTATTATTAAAAGATACTTTTTTCCGTTTTCTATTTTTCTTCTTTTTAGAATATATCACTTAAAGGAAATTAAGAGAAATTAAATAAAAATTTTGAGAGATATATTAAAGAATCAAAAATATATTCATCTGAGGTCTTGCTAGATTTGTCTTAATATATTAACCACTTTTAATAATTATTTATAATCCATATTTACGTATATTGAGGCTAAATTTTTTTTTTTAAGAAAATGTACAAAAAAATTATTGGAATACCAAAAGATAACCGAGAGAGTATAAGTTAAAATATAGTAAAGTGAGATTTTGTTTGATTCGTATGAAAATTTTATTATTGTTAACTTTTATATGTTTCTTTTGTATAATATAAAATATTGAAAATTAAATTTATGCATTGGATAATATGTAGAACTAAATGAGACATTTGTTAGAAAAGAAGAAAGTCACTACAACATAACACAGTTTTAGTGAGATATATTTAGCGACATTTAATTTAAATGTCACGACTTTAAATTTCTAATGTTATATATAGTTTAATGACATTTATTAGACCCTTTAACAGTATAATAAAAAAATCATACTAAAATTATTTGCGACATGAGATCTAGTGATATTTCTCATAAATGCCACTATAGACTATAGAACCAATTACATATGCTACAAAAGCCAAATAAGATGTCTCTAAATCACTTTATAGTAGAACTTAAAATAAAAAGGTAAAGGACAATTCCAATATTCCGCACTAGGCAAGGTCCGGGGTGGGGGGTTTTCTTTTCCTGAAAAAGCCGGTGATGTGCTCATTTATGAACACGTTTACTACCGCTTTATTGTGCCAAGTTTTATGCTTTTCAATCATTATTATGCACATTGCGCACGATTTTACCTTGTTCTTGTCTTTGGGGTTGTTTTGTGGTTATTTCAGGAGATTCGAAGACAACAAGGTCAACATCGATGCGTTAAGCGAAGACTTTCCCAGAGGACACACTCAGCTTGGAAGCCTCTAATCACTAGTTGTTACTCCATTTAGGCTAACTAAGACACCATTCAAGCAATTGGTGTTGATCATGCTCAAGTTAAGAGGCAAAAGAAGCTGAAACTGTCGAATCAAGCTCCATTTGGCCGAATGGAAAAGTCATTCGGTCGAATGGCCCCTGTTTTCTCAAAGAAGATTCACCAAAGCTGCTGGAATAGGCAAATGACACACCGTTCGGGCGAATGGTCCCATTCGACCGAATGGAACTTTCATTCGGGCGAACCAATCTCAGAGAAAGTTCCTAAAATTATTAAAACATCGAGATTCGGGCGAATAGACCTATTTTCTGCAGGAACCGTATTTTTTCTCAAGCCAAACTCAAGGGCATTTTTGGGCATTAGAATTTTCTTTACTTAGAGGGTATAAATACCCCACTTTCTGTAGAAACAAGGGGAGCAAGCCCTAATACATTCTCTAATATAGCTTTATTACTTAGCTTTTTAAGTAAAAACCCTAGTTTATCATATTTTGAATATCTCAATCTTTTATTTCAAGTCTTTACTTTCTAGTTTGGATTTTAATCTTGATTATTGAATCTTTGCCACCTCCTTATTGTAGCATCAACATTTGGTTTTAAGTATCAATCTCCTCATTGCTTCGAGTTCATTTAATGCATTTACTTTGAGTTCATTTATTGAATTTATTGTCTTGCCTTATATTTATTGCTCATCTAGAATAGTTTCTACATTACTTTTACTATTGTTGGTTTCTTTTGATCACCATTATCTATGGTTTTTGTTCTATTGATTATCATTGTTTCCTATATTTCAATCATGTGTGAGTAGTTCTCCTTGGGGATTGATTAGTGAAGCCCTAGGAATGTTTATGCTCTTTATTGTTTAGGATTAGGAAAATGATGATAATGATTAGTTCTCGAAACCTAATGCGAATCTTGTCCTGCAACTCCTCCGGAGACATAGGGCGATTATAGGTCGTTCGTTGTGATTTGTGGAATCACCAACTTCCTCTCGCACTCTTGGGTGTCTAGACTAGTTATTGTTTAATTTCCTCTAACCCAATATATGCTCTTTTAAGATCGCCTTCCTAGGGTGAATCTAATCTCAACCCCTTTTTCTCCCCTTTGATTTATATTGTTAATCAATCGTGCTTGTTATTTCCGTCATTAGTTTTAGATGCTCTTCAACCTATAAAAAAAATAAGTTATGTTGAGACGCAGAGTTTATTGTCAACCTCGTCCTCGTGGTTCAATCCCTTACCCCACTATACTTGTGTAGTGCGTAGGTTGTTATAAGTATTGTTTGGTTCAAGGTTTAGCATAGACGACTGTGAAAATCTTGCTATCAGGCAGACAAACCATACTCGTACTCCTCAAGTAGGAGTAAAGAGGGATGTGCGCTGTCAAGAAACCCTCCAACTGATACCTGCGCCTGGTAGAGGTCGAATCCCAAACCTTTTGCTCTACATGCAGATGCTTTGTTCATTAAGTCACAATTACTTTTGGTTTATAATGGAATTTAAAATAAAAACCAATAATTATTACACTAAAAATATAAATTAGCAACATTTATTTTAATGTCACTAAATCCAACTCCTTCCATTATAATGATTTTGTCCCAGTTCATTTGAGCACGTTTGTCAAGACATATATTGAAATCTTATTATCTCTAATGGTACATAACTAAAAATTATAAAAAGTTAATATTAATAATCCTTGCGTTGAGACGAATCAAACAAGATCCCACTTGAATATGTTTTAACTTATAGATTAAGAATAAAATACAAATTAAGAGTGAACTTCAAATAGTGTCAGAAAATCAAATAAAACAAAGTTACTGAAACGGAAGAAATATGTCGCAAAAAATTAATTTTATTATAGTGAATACTACTCAAGACATACTTTTCTTTCCTTCTTAATTTGCCTCATTTTATGTTTTAAGTGTCTTCACTCATTTTACATGATTCAGTGTGCTTGTCTCGTACATAAATAAGTAAAAAGCCGAAAAAGCAATGTATATGAAGCATTGAAAAAACTTGGACATTGCAAGTGTTATGTTTGATAAAGAAAGGGAGTTGGTTCCAACTTTCAAAATCATTTCAAAAAGGAATTGTAGCACTAATGGATATTAATAAAATTAGCAGGTCATTTTAATATCTAATGCTCGGAATTTGGTGAGATTGTTACGATGATTGCACTTTTTAATATCATCTTTTTAATTTATAGTGGTATAACTTGTAAATATTAAATTTAACAGCTATAATTTATAAGTGTTTTTTTAATAAATGATTCAATCTTAAATACTAGAGCATTAGATTTAGATTTAAATTTGGAATATACAGTACACACTAGTCCTCGGGGCCGTTCCTGAGGGTAGGCAAGGAGTGTTGCCGCCCAGGGCCCAGCATCCATAGGGGGCCAATTTTAAGTATAATCCGTAAATTTACAATAGACATATTTAGAAAGAAGCCATGTTTGAGAGTGAACGAAGAAGATGAATTTTGAAAAAAAAAAAATATTTCATTATAAAAGGATTCGTCTCTATTATTATTTCAAGTACCTATTAAAGATTATAATCGATCTTTTATAGGCAGTGCCTATATCTATTAATTTGTCTAGGACCCACAAAATACCAGTAACGGAATTGCTAGTCCTCCACTCTACCATGCACAAAAATCAGCATAAAAAAACTTCTTTATAATAATGATAGTTTTAACAAGTATTTAAAAAAGCTTAACAAACTTAATGTAATAATAGGAAAAGTAGTGCTTAAAAGCAGTATGAAATATACATCAAGTAGATGAGCTTGAATACAGAGCTTGGTAGTATAGCTAGCTCCTTCTTCATGATCCTTAATTAATGGAAGTATTCAACCATGGAAGAATTTGATGATGAAGAAGATGAAGATGATGAGTTTGATAGTGGTGATGGCCAGAACTGAGCATTCTTCACCTTTGAAATGCTTGTTAATACACTTAATGGTGTCACATTCCCTTTTACTGTCACTTTTTTTGTTTCCAAATCTATGCTAAACGATGTCACTCCTGCATTACAACAAGCCAATTAATATTTCTCAAACTCCTATTTTCCAAGTATCATATAGAAGTATTACTTAATACACTTCTAAATTTTAGTTTAGGTTGTATTTTGAAAATATTTAATTCACTTTAAATTATAGATTTTAATTATAAAATCATAAATTAATAATTTGAAAATGCAAAGGTGTGGAAAATCATTTTTTAAATTTCAATTTTACCTAATTTTAAATGACAGGTAGAATTAGTTCAAATTCAAGTTTATTTTTTAAAATTTATCAACAATAATATAAGACACTTTTAAGTTTATAAATAAAATTATCATTCTCAAACATATTTTTATTTAATTTCCTGGTAATTTAGCATTAATTAATTCTCAAACATAGTATTATACACCGTATCTGTTAAAAAGATTAGTATTGCCATGTAATTAACGTCAAAGAGATCCCAATATATGATAATACAGTAATAGTTTATTACTCAAAATTGCGACACGTTAGCATTTTATTGTACTTTACACTCGGTCACCTTTATCCAAATTTCACAAATCATAACTTACATATTTCCAATTTACTCCTTAAACAGTTTGGACGTTCAAATAGGTTTTGCACCTTATATTTTACTTCCACTTAATTATGGTTACTTGTAAATATTATTTTGATGATCGAATTTTATTTGAATAATTATTGTATCAGGTCGGCTTACGACTAAATAAGTTCTCTTTGAAGTGTGCATTTTAATATCTAATGTCTTAGTTTTAACCTTAAAATAACTTGTTAAGCATTATATAACTAAAAACGAGTATATTATATAAAAATAGATTTTTCAATTAACTTAATTGTGAGTATTTATCCCAATATAAAATTATCTAATGTAATTATCCAAAAAAATATTATTATTAAAAAAAGAATCATTAGATAGAATAATTTAGATACAATAATACTTTTAGATACAAATATACAATAATGAAACTAAGAGTCATTACCATTTTTTATTACTAACAACCAAATGCAATCAATGGAATATTATCTTCCATTACCATTCTTTAGTCATGCACACCAAACAAAAGAATATTCATTACCAATTCTCATATCCATTCCTTCATCACTATTGCCATTACAATATTTCATTCTCATTACTTCATTACCATCAACCAAATGGGCCGTTTAGTTACTAATCTCTTATGGTCTCCATCCAATTTATCAAAATTAGCTAGTATCAAAACGAAATAATAAGACATTTAATTAGAATTTTTTTAGAGTGTTTTTATTAACGGTTTTTTATCCTATGCATCTGGTGATAAATTTAAATTACAAAGGAGATAAATTATTGAAATTGAATTGATATATATTCTTCAAAGATTTATTATAGTCGCTAATTATCGAAAATATTACAAATTATATTTCAAAAAATTCACCTGATTAATATGTTAGAAATATCATTTTATTAAATGGAATATTTGTATTTAGTGATCAAGAAAATCAATAATTGATTTACCTTCCATCTTGGAGAGATGTTTCCTAAGCTTACCAGCACAACCTTTGCAGTGCAATGACACCCTCAATACCACAACCTGTATATTATCCCCACGCAGTAAAAATCATACACTTTTACTCTTTTTCAGGAATTAAAAACAGCAACAGACAACAAAATCATTAAACGTAATGTAATTTAATTAAAAATATATTTCATCTGTATAACACTGCCTTAAACTCGTAATACCAACCATATTCATATAGTATTATATTAATATAATATACTCTTACAATACAACCTCTGAACATAAAAGACACGCTTTATTAAAAGCATTATTATTATTATTATTATTATTATTATTATTATTATTATTATTATCAAATAATAATACTTAAGCCCAATTAATCCAAAATTAATTAACGTTATGTTTGGTAATTAGTGGGAGTAAAAATGATTTGTAGTGTAAACTTTTATAATATGTATCATTTCATTCTCATGGCAATGAAAGTTCATCATGAAAAAAGTTTTTTTCTTCATAATTTTCTATTACCATTTAATACCACATGTTCAAATGGTAATGCATTGAAATGAATTTTATGAAGAAAATGAGATTGATGAAGGAGAATAACCATGTTTATCAAACTTTTGCAAGAGATAATCCTACAAAAATTACACTAATTTTTCATTACTATTACCACCATTTAGTATCGATTAACAAACAGACCGTAAGTGTTAAAAATCAACTAAAAATTTAAGTGGGTGGTTGAGACTACATAATATGTTATATACTCTACTAGATCCCCACAAACAAAAGCCCTTTGAGCTATAAGTATGAATACAACACATGCTTTTTTTATACATGACACGAAATATTTCACTTGAATTTGATGGGTGGTTGAAATTCATATAGGTAACTTTTTATCATATTTGCTACTAGTACTACGTTAAATAATTAATTCAACCAAAAGTTTACGATGATGATGGTTAAGACCTATTGTTATATACCGTAACATTAAAATTAACAGAGTAATTTAATAACATTAAATACCTTGTCAAGAGAT